>NW_016690291.1:358484-424258 GCF_001604755.1 Lepidothrix coronata
TATTATATATTACATATACATATTATATATATATATAATAGATATATATTTTATATATATAATATATATGGGACTACCAGCTCTGGGGAATTTATCCATTGGATTTCTTTAGTTTTAGATTATATGTTGGATGTATTGAAATACAATCTTATGCTACCAACAGTATATGTTAAATAATAATTTCTAGCAGAAATCAATATGTTCATTCCAAATACAGCAACTGGTTCCACAGTATGATCTCTATTCATCACAGTGCCAGAGTCTGCCTAAAAAAAAAACGTGAAGAACTTGTATCCATCCATTTAACTCAGCGAAGTTAGTTCCACTGGCCACTGAATAAACCTGATTTTGGGTGAATACTTCACTGAGTTAGGGTCTGAATCACAGCAAAAATGAGCTCAAGAAAACATTTGATTAGCTGATGTGGAGCCTGAACCATGTAATTATAAGATCATGCACAGCTGGTGTGGAATTCATTAGCCAACACATTGGAGTCACCTTTTTATAAACACAAAGAGTAAAAATAATTGTTGCTCCGTGCAGTAGATGTCCTACAGTTTGTGTATTTCATGTCTGCTATATTGTGCAGCAATCGCTTTCTGATTAGCAATGAATCATGATGATGATGATATACAGTTGCTCAAAACAATTTCAAGTGATAATTAGTTCAGCAGAGAAAATTCCTACCACTAGTTCAAGAGGTCAAAGCAAATGTAATCCAAAATCTTTCAAGCCATTTCACATTTATAAAAAATCCTCTCTAAACTGCTCCATCGTAAGACTAGCATCAGCAGTAAAAACATTAAAATTGTTACTGTGATCTTTACAAGTTTTTTTATTTCTCTTTTTTTTTTTGTGTAAGGAGTGTACCTTGAGTAATGCTTGCTACTAGTTGTTAATCTATTCATATAAATGATGCTGGGTTAATTTTGAGTTGGTAGGTGTAATATAGGCAAGATTTCATTCTAAAAACAAACAGGAACATCTTCTAAATTATGGAAGATCAGACAGTGCTGAAAGAAAGCAATTGCACATGAATGTGTGACTACATCTGCAGCACAGCTGTTGAGAGGGATTTACAAGGAACCAGGCAAGCAGAAATTCCATTGTAGTATGGCAATGAGTTAAGGCAATACTGTTGCCATAAGTGTGCATGGTCCAGTCACACAAAAATTTCATTTAATCTTTGAAAATGTTGCATTTTAAAATATAATATAAATATGTTAATTGGAAGGAAGGACAAACAAAAGACCAGCAATACTAGATGGTTCTTTAAATAGATAATATCTTGACAATTAAGTATTGTCATTACAGATTTTTTGTCATTTGAAAGATTTCTTTAACTACATCTGTGATAAAAAATTGTATTAAAAAAAAAGAATGCTACTCTGTGCAATTAAATTATTGAGGTAGCTTAAAGAATCACTGGCAAAGGTATTGGCAAAACCAGGTTTAATATAAAAGTGAAGTTCCTCGGCAAAACTCAGTCTACTACTACTTATTAGGTGGTTAAAGTACACAGAGAAAAAGCAAATTAAAATCTAAAATCAATCAATCTAAAATGAAAGTCAACCCAAAAATTATCTATGTGGATGCTGTGGAGTGTGGGGGGGAAAGAGTAAGAATAATAAAGAGCCAGGAAGACTCTCATGTTGAGTCACGAGGTGCAGAGTAGACCTCCTTGCTAAACTGAGCCCTGGACTTGACCAAGAGTTTTAGCCTAAAGATTTAAAAGCACTTAAACCTAACAGCACTTAATCAGTAGTTTAAGTTAAACAATTTAACAAAAGATTCATATAGAATTTACCATAGCACTCACAGGCCTAACTTACAAATCTAGAGTGCTTAAAAATTTAGGAGGGTAACATTAATAGTACATTTACCATAGCCTATTCACAATTGCATGCACACAGACCTAAAGACTATGTAAAAGGTATACCCGTGAATAATTCCCCTCAAATTCAGTGAAGTACTCACACTGAATGCCTTTGCACCTTCTAAATGGGCGAGGGGTCGAGTCTTGGGGAGTGGGGATGTCGGCCCAGGGTCCGTCATCACTGTTCAGAGGTGGTCCTTCAAGTATAGCAAACATGAGAGTTCGCTGGCTCTGACAGGCAGCCCAGTCAGAGGGAGATTGCTGGTCATAGCCCACTGCAGTCCAGGAGAGCTCAAAGGGTCTCACTTTGGACTGCTGTTTGAAGGGTCACAAGAGAGTTGGCTTTAATCATAATAATTTGTCATCCAGCAATTTGGGTTGGTAACCTTTGAAAGTTTGATGACAAAAATGTTACTCCGCTAGAGATGCTATTCAGGCAAGAAAAATAAATTTCCAAGGGTGGTGGTTAAAAACAGGAGCTCGTTATCATAAGTCCCTGGAAGCAGACAGTGTTTCTGATAAGATCGAGAGAAGTTTAGCTCAGCTGCTGTTAGTCAAGGCCAAGGCCTAATGAGCATTTCTCTGATCATAGTGAGGCCCAGGGAGCAGAGCCTGGGGGGGAATGCACTACCACATTTGCTTAGTGTATAAACTAACATGTAATCAGAACATTAATAAGTAGAATAATTCAAACAACACTTATAGGTCCCTTCCAACTTGAGATATTCTGTCATTCTAGCATTCTATGATTCTAAAACAGTTCTAGGTCAAGAGACTTTCTGAATGGTTTGGAAGTCAGCAGAATTTGTGCATTTCAAATGCCATAAAAAGGTCATACATGTATCAACATATTGGCACTTCCATAACGCCAAGAGAGCACTTTCCAGAGGATCCACGAGCATGACATTTTCTGATCTCCCTTACAACAAAGCATGCTGGTAAATGTCTGGACTTTGGACGTTACGTGTCCTCTTGGGGTGTATTGCAAAGCATTACTTGAGCAGACTGTATCTGGCCTTGAGGGTGGCCTGCCTGTGGCCCTGAACAGACATGTCTGTCTTAATATGTCTCCAGTAGCTGTGACTGTTTACATATCTGGGTAACATTTTATACTGGGGACTCCTAAATTCCCAATGAGGAGGAGAAGAGAGCTTAAACCCTCTTAAATCCCCCATTAAATCCCTGCCTCGTGTACATGTTCCCACCAAGGTCATTTCTGTCTGAAAATGGGCTGATATGGTGCTTCAGCATATAATTTAGAGAGAAAGCAGCTGACAAATTAATTTCTAATACATCACCTCTGTGTTGCAGGAGACAGTGCAAGCTGATGGAGGGGCAGCATGGCTTGTGGGAAGCGTGGCACTAGCATTCAGGGGCTGTGAATCCTCTGCCTGGCTACAGTGTATTTTTTTTCCACTGAGTGACCTTGAACACATAATTTGTCCTGTTATAATATGAATAAGATGACTCAGACTTCAATTTAAAACACTTCAAAATCTATGCTTGAAAAGCTCTATATGAATACAAGCTATTATTGAAAGCAGTGCTAGGATCTGCACCAGGTCCCCTCTGTTTCTGCATCTATTGTTCTTTATCTTCATCTCTTCTTTTGTCTTCACTCCTTTGCCTCCCACAAACCCCTTCCCATAATCAACCTTCATGAGACTGCAGTCAAAATAGACCCCTTCAGCAGCCTGAAATAACTACTTCAGTTTAAGGCAAGTAAAGCAAAAGAGAACAAGCCAATAAACAAGCTGTTGATTTTTCCCAGTAATCCAAAACAATTATATAAACTTACATATGATCCTTGTGCTCCCACTCCTCCTGCAGTCCTTCCTCTTTCCCTCTTTGTTGTTTTGCTATTGTTCTTACTTGATATGCTACACCTGCTTGAGTCCAAATGCCCTTAAAGGCAAGGGCTGTATCTTTTTTCTCTCTATTGTGCGTTAGGTATAAATGTAGGAATGAACATTACATTTGAAACATTTTCAGAAGAACACTTTGATGATTTACCGTTCTGCATCTTTGTAAACACTTTGTTTCCTCCCCTGCAGGGAATCAACTGCCTCTTTTGGATCTTTTGTCACTGATTCTTTTTGTGTGTTCCTGTTTTCTCTGCCACGGAGCTGAGATGGGTGCCTTTGAAAGCATTTGCTTCACACTCATTTATTTCTTGCAGAGTCATATCACCCCAGGGCTTGATTCTCTCTGTCTTTTGCAAACGGTTGCTCCCACTACTTGGGGCTACTGATGATTTCTTCCTGCTTTTTCTCTGAGGACTGTGGGTTTTCCCTTGAGAACTGTACCTGATTTCTGAAGAAACCAAGGGCTGTGTCTGCATCTGCATGAGAAGGAGCAAAGGGCTGCGTTGCACCATGCCCACTCTCTCTATCAGGGGCAGCCAAATGACCCCAAGGAGGGTGCTCAGAGGGTGGCACCCCCCTGGGACGCCTCTGCAGGTCAGGACTTTCTGACCCATATCATTGTGCTAGTCAGCCCATAGCAGATATTTATTCCATGAGTTTCTCTAGATGTTTTTGAACCTATTTATAATTTTGGCTTCCAAAGCATCCTGTGGCAATGGCATTTGAAGTTATGGATTATGTGAAGAAGTACATTTTGTGTACAGCCTGCAGTCTGATAGTTTCATTTGGTGTCTCCATGTTCTTTTCTTATGAGATACAATAACCATCATTCCCATCATTTCTCCTTATCATTCATCATTTTATAAACCACAAACTCCTTTTTATTCTGTGCTGAAAATTGCTATCCTGTTTAATATCACTTTGGACAGAACCCATTTCATTTCTCTGATATTTCTTGTTGCCCTTCATTTTACCTTTTCTTTTCTGGACTGGGGAGCCACAGTTACACTTATTATTTAGAACTAGGTTTTTTTGTAGTGGTGTAATGATGTTTTCTCTCCCCTCCTCTAATGTTAGTAAATATTATATTTATAATATATGGGGGACAGGGAAGAAAGGCTGCCTGCCATTAACCTCAGAACTTATATTTCAGAGCAGTATCCAAAAAGACTCCTGCAGTCCAACTATACTCATTATTAAATAGTATAGTTTGCATGTAATTCTATTGTTAGAATTATAGAATGATTGGGGTTGGAAGGGACATTAAGGTCAACTAGTTTCAAACTCTCTGCTGTGGGAAGGGACAACTTTCACTAGACTAGGTGGCTCAAAGCCGCATTCAACCTGTCCTTGAATGCTTCCAGGAATGGAGCATCCACAACTACTCTGGAAAAATTGTTCCAGTGTCTCACCACCCCCAAAGTGAAGAATTTATTCCTAATATCTAATCTAAATCTACTAACCTTTATCTCGGAATCATTATCCATCATCCTATCATTACATTCCTGATAGAACACTTCCCTATTTTTCCTGGAGACCTCTTTAAGTACTAGAAATCTATTATAAATAAATTGTTCCTCCCCGTGGAAATCTTTAGTAAAAAGCAAGAGATTTATAGAATCTAAAGAGAAACCAGAGTTCACTTACGCAATTGCTTCTGGATTGCCCTTTCTGAGGCTGTGACAGATTCTAATCCTTTAGATTGAACTGTTAAAAACACAGATTCTGATATAAATAATAATAGAAAATGCCATGTTGATCCTTTTGTATTACATTTATATAAAGATAAGAAAGAGTAGAAGCCTTATGACGTCATCTAGCCAGAAGGCACTAGGTAGTGGACCTACACAGTTCACTCATTTCAGGCTCTCATTTGATCCACATAAATTGCTTTTTCCCATTTTCCTTTCTTTCTCCATATTTTGTTTTGAGTCTTAGTTTCTAGTCCAAACAAAAATTCAAAGTAAAATTCAGTCCAAACTGTCAAGCCTACATTGGGTGCTGGACCTCTGTAGGAAGATCTACCTAGTTCTTCTGGCTCATATGTGAGCCTTCAGGAATTCTACCATGAGATATTTGTCTACAGAAAAGGACAGAAGGAGGAGAGAGGACATTAGAAATCCATCAATATATGAGATATTGAAACAGAAAAAGACATTAACTGTTTCCTCTCCTTAACCATATGTGGCCATTAGCTTAATTGTATTAAAAAGTGTCTTAGAGGTTAGGAAAGATCTAGCTATTACTTAAGGGAAAATGGGAATAATCTACTGAGGAAACTTGTCGTATCTTTCCTTGGCAAATTTCTATGGAACAGAAATATCTGTCAGAGGTTTTTTTGTTACTCTACCTAACTGCAAAGCAATAAACTGGACACTAGGAGGTCCCGCTCTGCTCTGCCTTGAAATACAAATTGACATTGAAGACACCCCTCACCAGGCCATAGCTCCCAACAGCATTCTAAATGACTGTAATTGGTTCAACAATACCAGAAAAACACTTCTGCCCATATATTTAAAGAGGCAGGCTTCGGAAGTCTGTCGGTGAAATAAGGCCTGAAAGAGAGCATTCCATCTGGGGTAACCCTTTTTCACGTATGTCAGTCCCTGTGAAATGTTTTATGTATGTATTCTTTGGAAATCATCTAGCAGAAACAGCTGTGTGTGCTGCCCACCTGCTAAAGCCTACAGTCTAGTGTTATTTCAATTAGATTTGATTGCAGGAAAAGTTTATGAAACAGCTATCAATGATTTCATGCCATCTGGCTTCCGCTTTTCTTCTGTTTAGAGAGACCCTGTGTTTACATTGATTGGCCTTCTATATATACAAGCATGATTGAGTTTTATTATTCTTTTTATTTGTCTGATAGCAGTGTGCTTGGTGCTGTACAAACTCACAACAGAAGAGAAGCTGTAAAAATTTCATGCCATGAAGTTTGGCTCAGACCATCACAAGGCTTCAGCTAAGAACATACCAGAAAGGTAATTGTATTTTTAAAAGTCTGTTTTATTAATTAGGATATAAATTTTCTATATGTACTTTAACTTGGTTTTAGCCATGTAAAAGCTAAGTTCTCAAACAAGACAGTACTTAAGTTCCCTTTCAGAGTCAATAGGAAGAGAAATAAACTTTACCAGTAGCAGTGGGTCCAAAATCATGTTTCAAGTGAAGTGAATTGCCTCTAGAGACACTTGTTTTCCTCTGTTCATCATCATGGGAGCTTGGACACCCAGACTAAGGTGGGCTCAGCAGAGGAGATGAGTTATCCCTTGACTACTGACCTCCTTGGCTACTTTTAAACTGCTCAAATTACGGAAATATTCTTTTTGATTAAGAAATGCTCTCCAATGAGCTATTTTTTCTTTAGTAACCTTTAGAAGTTTGCTCTCCTCTCAGAGGCAATATGAACATAAGTCTTTTAAAATACTCAATTTATTTTTCCTTCTTCCCCCAAGTTCTTGGTGTTTCTGTTGTCTGTGAGGATTTGGTAAATAAAAGTCAATCTGATACTTGTTGTCTCATTGGCAGAACAAATTTGTCTTCTAGCTTCTACCCGAATTCAGTTATGTCAGGCTTTAAACCTGATGGTGTAGCTGAACTTGACATTTCGAACAACAGCTGAAGGGTTCATCACTGTTTGGGCAAACCAGCTCTAGGAAATGACAGTTCAAACTCACACGACCATCTTGTGTGTTTGTCTCTCCTGAGATAAACCAAATTTAGGTGCATGAGTTGACTTTGGAATTAACACCATCTGCTCACACTGTACTTGCTTAAGGTTTGCTTGTGCCGCTTGCCTCTTTCTTCGCAGAAGGATGACATGCTGTGTGGGGCTTGCAGGCAGTCTGGGCATATGTTAGGCTGTCAAACTTACTGGTCTGGAGGCATCCTACTCTTTGGAAACACTATAACCTTTTGAAACCTTTTTTATAAAGGGCTATGATACCATTAGAAGGTCCAAACCTCTCCTATATTGTCATGACAGTGTTTATTCCATAGTTGTGTACTTGCCTGGAATACTAAGTACCAACAGAGATTAAACTAAAAGAAGTAGGATAAAACTGTAAATGCTCTGGTGAACAGTGTCTCCCTTTAATTTCTATAGTGCCCACTGCAATGCGGATTTGCTCCTACTTACATCACTTTGTGTGATTGCAGCCTGGGTGTCACAGTGCTGTTTCTATTTAATACAGTGTGCAGGCATATGATTAATCTTTGGTGGAAATTAGCTGTTTAAACACCTTGCAGACCTGGCCTCTGGTACTTGCAAGCTGAGATCCACTCTATCTCACGTGCTCTGCTGTCTTTTAAGAACAGATTAAGAACCTTGGTTGTATGTTTTCCTTGCTTTCATCACGACCCCAGTTTTTCGAATGTTTTACTGGGAAAAGAAAAATGCACAGATCATCTGGAGTAGAAAACAATGTACTCTTAGCAAATTTTTAAACCAAATATTTGAAGAAAGTGAACAATTCTCTTCAAACCCAATGAAAGTGGGGAAAATGGTAAACATATTTGCTTTTGCAGATCTCCTTATGAATTATTTACTACTTTACTAAAACAACTTATGCTAATAATATTGTAATAAACAGTGCAGGTCTGACTCATGTTCGACTGAAGAGATATGTGAGGAGAACACAGGAAACTTTGCTGTAGACTCCCATAATTCTGTGGAATACAAATGGTATAATTAGCCCAGTGTTGCTGAATATATATGAATGTAGGCAGCTGTAGAGCACAGCCTCTACATACTTATAAGCACATGTTTAAAGATTAGCTAAATATTTATTTCACTTTTATTCATCTATATTTTTTGTTATGAATTTTCGTGACTACAGCACCTAGTGACCAGACTAAATTGTAATCAGTGGCATCAGAAAAAAGACCAAGACTCAGGTAATGAACTGAGGCAAGGGTAACATGGTGTTACAGGAGTAACACCATGGATAGATGGGGACATTTACATGTTCATTGTTTATGGGAGTAGCACCCTGCCTTATTTCAATCAGCTGCAAGATTTTTTTGTCTATATATGCAAGACCATCAAGGCACCTAAATCTGAGACATTTCAAACTCAGGAATTAGGAAGATGAAGGACTTCAGGTATCTGAACTTCAGTGACTTATCCAAAGCTTTCCATGAGACTGTGAAAGAGCCAAATCTTGACCCAGACTTTGTAAGTCCCAAATCAAAACTTTGCTGCAGGATGAATCCTCTTGTAACTGGCAATGCACTTCGAAACTGTCTGCTTAGAGTCTAACTATCAGCAGATCAATTTCTTTAGATTCAGAAATATTAAAAAAACAAATGTTATCTAGGCTCTGAAAGTGCTAAGATTTACACATGTGCTTAATGCTAATCCTCTGGGCTCAGTGGAAGAGATCACATGTTTAAAGTAAGGAACATGACTAAGTCTTTGCAGGAGTGAGGCTTAATTGTAAAAATTTAAAATCTCTATAATAACTACCTGCTCTCCAGCATGATGAAAAATGGAAAACACCTCATGGAAAAACCAGAAGGCACCCCACTACCAACACAGAAAACAACAACCTCGACAACAAGCTAATACAAAGAGTCTCAAAGAAATGGGCTATTACCATGAAAAGAAAATCAGCAATACAATTGGCAATTTAAGGAACAGAGACGTCATTAAATAAATACATGTGCAAACCAGAGGCTTGTAGTATTGCCAAAAATAGACCTGCAGAATATGGAAGTGATTAAGCCATTTAATTTGAAAACCTTTTCATACTTTGGATGCATCTGATCTTAGATGTGCAGCATGAATAAGCAGTACTTTTCATATATATATGTGTATGTATGTGTGTGTATATATATGTATATTCTGTGACTGTATGCAGAATAAACTCAAAGAGGAGGGAAGTGGCTAAGAATCAGTAAAATTAATCTTAGTCCATTATCTGTAAAAAAAAACAAGGCAAAACTTTTGTTACAAAACCTCAAACCATTATGGATTTGTTAGCAACTTAAAAATCACCTCAGATTTGTCAGGATATCAAAAATGGATCATGAAATATCTTGAGTAAGTGAAGGTTTATTTATAATTCTCCATTGAACCCATGCAGATCTTTATTTTTCTGCATGGCTTCAGATATGAAATAACAGTTTGTGGCTTAACACTTTGAGCTGTTTCACCATAGGAGGTTTTTGTAACTGAATAGATCTTCAACTGGTGTAAATTTTATCCCAGCATCTGGTCCTTGTCTTCACTGGTTTTATATTAACAGAATTAATAACAAAACTGTGAAGAAATATGTTCATAAAAGGAACATGGTATTCAAAATATATTGCTGGAGAAGAATTGTTTCAAAACAGATGCTAGATTACCCTTTTTCTATTTTGCTATGTTAGACATACAAAAATTTAGGAGAATAGGGACAAATGGGAGAACTTGAGAAGTATAAAGCATCTGGAAGGAAGCTGAGCGTGAAATTTACATGCATCACATCATCTCTAACTTCCAGAATAAAACTTGTTTCTACAAAAATACATCATGTGACTTAGAAATTCTTAACTAATACAGCACTTTCTGTTGCACATGAATAGAATAGAATAGAATAGAATAGAATAGAATAGAATAGAATAGAATAGAATAGAATAGAATAGAATAGAATAAAAAATAACAGTAGGAAGTGACCTATGACCACATTGTCCAATTACCTGACCACTTCAGGGCTGAGCAAAGCATGTTGTTAATGGCAAAGCCATTTAAACACTGACAGGCTTTGGGCCTGGGAAGCTTTCCTGGAAAGCCTGTTCCAGTGTTTGACCACCCTCTCAGTAAAGAAATGGCTGACCAAATGTCCAGCTTAAATCTCTCCTAGCACAGCTTTGAACTGTTCCCATGTGTCCTGTCACTTGATCCCAGAGAGAAGAGATTGGCACCTCCCTCTCCACTTCCCCTCCTCAGGAAGCTGCAGAGAGCAATGAGGTTGCCCCTCAGCCTCCTTTTCTCCAAACTAGACCAGCCCAGAGTCCTCAGCCACTCCTCACAGGAGATTCCTTCCAGCCCTTTCACCAGCTTGGTTGCCCTCCTCTTGATGTATTCGAAGACCTGAACATCTTTCTTAAATTGTGGGGACCAGCACAGCACACAGCATTCCAGGTGAGGCCACACCAGCACTGAGCACAGCAGAACAGTCACCTGTTTTGACCATCTGGTTGTGCTGTATGTGATGCATCCTAGGATGGGTTTTGCCTTCTGGGCTGCCAGAACTACAGCTGGCTCACACTGAGCTGCTGTTAGCCAGCAACTAGAAAAATAAACTATAAATGGGCTGCAAAATATTTGGCTAAAAAGTTAACTTCCCCTTATAATGTTCCTTGGCATAGGGTGAGGACACCTGAAATGCAGAACCAAGGAAGCAGGGGAGGTGAACCTACCTGTCTTTCTAAGCAACTAGTGCTTCCCTGACATGGCAATGGCCCAGCAGCAGTTTCTCTCATCAGAACCATAGCCTCACATGGGGTTAGGATGAAAAACATAACTTGAGTATGCAATATCAATATTGAGTAAAATGCAGACATTATGCAGCCCAAAGTTCTAGGAGTAAGAGGCAAGAAAGGACTCAGGCACCTCAGAGTAACAGACCTGTTACATGTCTGGCTTCTCAGGTACAACTCAGCATAAGGAGGGATATATGCAAAAGAGGCCCCATCCAAACCCTGCCTAACAATCTATAGGGGATACAGGGACTTCTGGCACTTCACCTGTACTTCCTTGCAGATTCTGAATTGCCCCTGAACTTGCCCCTCTCAAGACCAGGAAGATTCTCAGTATGTCAGGAAGGGTATTGGAAGCTGAAAGTGCCTGCGAAAAACCTTCAAAATTTTAATGGATTTTTAGGAGCATTTCTTTAACTATAATTCATGAATGAGTTTATTAAATTGCACATTAATTCCTGTCTGAGTCCCTCACATCCTATTTAGGTTCAATGCCAAGTGCTATCAGCTGAGTCTGCATGAAGTCAGTCTGCTCCACATGGCGATCTGCTCTCCATATGCTGGCCAAGCCCAGCTCTGTCCTTGTCGCTCAACGTCCCCCTGGGGTCCTGGTTTTCTGCTGAAGGAAACTGTGTGTGGCCATACATGTAGCCAAAACATGTTCCAGGAGCATCTTGATGGCAACTGGAACACCTTCCCTCCTGCAGACACGCATATGTGTCTGGGACTTCAGCATGTGCTGGGGACAACCCTCACCCTGAACGCACTTGTATCTGAGATAGTTGCAGATACTGGACAGTAAGGCAAGAAAGTGTGTAAATCCACTAGTTAGCATGGTCCTTGATGGTTTCATGTGGCTTTGTGGAGTGCTATCCCAAATATCCAGCTCTCAAATTGCTCTGGAAATAATAGACACTCTTAGGCAAGTTTCAGAGAGGCACTTTCAGAGTGCACTCAAAACAAACATGTGAAGGACTAGCCTCATTTCCCAGCTAGATAATCAGTGTTTTAGAACTTTAAATAATATTTCTCCTTTCGCTTTGTGTAAGGCCTGTTTCTGTTAAAGAAACTATAGAGCTGACACTGTTATTAGCTCATGTCAATTAATTAATCTCTTTTATCATGGTGAACATCAAAAATCATCAAACTCTTTGTTATAAATAGCATTATTATATATATATGTATGTATGTATTTATAGTTGTCTCTCCATCTTTTGATATATGAAATGTATATTCATCTTGTAGCACATTTTAAATCCAATTTCTACCATCATTCAGGGCTATGGAGGTACATAGGCTTATAGCCAACCTTTGCTAAATTTTGAAACCCAACATGAAAAGAAATTTACCACATGGACAATTGTGCATGCTTTTTATTTACATTATGCCTATATGTAAAAATCTTTTACTTGCATTGAACTTGACTGACAGATTCAAGGCGTGGCTGTCCTTAAGAAATGACCCTGAGCTTTAGACTACAGGACTAGTCTGACAAGTCATGCCATTCAGAACTAATAAGTAATAGGTAATAGTAATAGGAAGTACCGAGCAGGGGTGAACCCTATTCTGATGATGAGCAAATTGAAGATGCTTGAAAATGCACAGTGAACTTCATAATATGTTTGTGCAGAGAGCTAGTGCTTACAAGGAGATTTAGCTGTGTGTTTGTTCAGGTGAGTAAAGACGAGGCTTCTTGGCTTCCTACATGAATCCCAACTTCCTTTAGAAACAGACTGGGTCACAGGTACAGTTGATAGGATGAAGTGAATGTATCTCTACCAGAAAAAGCTTCCCATCTTCAGGTACTGACCCTCCTGAAAAGTTTACTTGGTGGGATGTGAGAATCCAGGGCTGAGAAGACATTATGCTCTCTGCCTTAACTGGGCAGGTATCTAGACTTTCAGGTTATACAAATGGTAAATTCTCTAGAGCTGTTCTCCTCTTTGGACATCTTTTTTCATGGTTTTAATGAAAAAGAGTTTCTAAAAGTTTTTATAGAACAGGAAAAATTGGGATTGCAACTGAATTCTTACATGGGGTGGGAAATGGTTAATACCTGGAAAAACTGTATTGCTCATTACTTCTCCTTATCTAGACCTTTTCTAGAAATGACTGAAGCAATCAAATCCCAGACCAAATCCAGGCCAGAGTATTTCAAATTGTTCCTCATTTTCAAAACAAACAAAACTCCCTCCTCATTATGCCTCTGTCATGTTTCCTTTTAAAGGATATCTCTAAGTAAGAAAGAACCACAGAACTTTGGACAGTATTTGAAATCATTCATCCTAAAGTATTTCATGTGTTAAAAGTAAGTAAGACTGTCCTTTGATGAAAATTCTGAATGATATGTCCCTCTGCCTTAAATCTGAGCTGAAAAAAATCAATTAGCAATGAAGAAAGGATAGCACAAAGATATATATTGCAGTAAGAGGACCAGCAGAGAGAGGGTAATTTAGAATGATAGCTACATCAAGCACAGCAGACTCGATTAAAAATTTAGCAGTTCTGCTGATGAATGTGCTAGTTCAGATTTTGAAAGCATCTATGAACTTAATTTTCCACTGATTAAATAATCATTTTATAAACTGTGTATAATTCATGTAATGTTAACTCAACAATCTTGTGAAATATGACTGCAGCTAAACAGTTAACTCACGCCCAGTGAAATAGGATTTGCAACAGACCATTCGCATGAGCTGGACGAGGTAAACCCCCTGATCTTGGAGCCCAATGCCTTCAGATTTGTCACTGTTACTGAACATAGATGTACATATACCATCTGAGGTACTCCTTCTGAACTAGATCCCCATTGCAAGTGTTTCTAAATAAGAGTCCTTACAGGTGGGTTGCCTGATTCCAGGGTTCAGCACCTTCATACAAAGCCTACACTTGATAGATGCTGAACACTAATTGATCTCAGTTAAATCCTCAAAAAGTAAGGAGTAATAATCAGTGATTTCAAAGAAAATGAGTGCCCTCCAAAGTGAAAAACTGTGACAACCCAGGTTACTCTTTACTGGCTTTATCCCAGATGATTGTGGTAGGGAATTATAGTAAACTGTGGAAAGCAACTCAGTTTAGCTGCAAAAAATTGCCACTGAAGTACAGCATAGAATAACCCACACTTCTTAGAGAGGTAAGGGTGATCCTTTGTTAAAAGGTACAGCAGCAAAATTACATATCAAAAAATAGTTATAGAGATAACAAGGCAAGGCAGATTATGAATAGCAGGGGTAGAGCAGGTTTTGACTTCCATCTGCCTTGATGAGAAAACTCAATGGGAATTAGCAGAAAAACATGAATATACACAGACTAGAAATTAGGAGACAATTGCTAATTATCAGAAAAACTGGATTCTGTAAAGGTCTCCAAATCACTGTAGTGGAGTCTAAAATAAAGCTCAGTAGGTCTAAAGGATAAATGACATGGAGTGGAATGATATGGTGAGGTACTGGACTCAGAGACCTCAGAGACTGGTTTTCATCTGATGTGAGGAGATGTACAACTAAATTAAGTTGGTTTTAAATCAACAAGAGAAGAGTGATGGGAAATTTGAAGATATTGGTCCTCATATATCGCAACAGCAAGCACTGTGAAATGCCAGAATAAATGTATTTCAATTTTCTATTTTGAGTTCTTTCTAGAAAACAAAACCTGAAGAATATCAGCACAATTAAAAATACTTTAAAATCTTGCATGATTTCAAGCATTCCTAAATGTGATTTTTAGAGTTTCTCTCCATTCAAATATTCTCTTATTTACACTACAACTGATGTCCAGCAATCTAACCTATTTGGAAGAAAATGGGAGATATTATTATCCCAGTTATAACTTTTCTAAGTGTTCTTGGTGTAAATCCAAATAAAACCCAACAGAGACGGACTGGCTCACAGCTTTTAAATGTGATTCAGATTTGCTGTAAATATTGAAATCATGTTTGTCTTGCAGCTTTTTCTGGGTTTCATTATGAGGTGTTACTTTCACTGATGCTGCAAAGACTATGAACTCAGATTAAAATTAGTGAGAACTTTGACACGCACATTTGCAAAAGATCTTCAGTGCAGTATAATGCAGTTTTGGCTCTGCCTTGCACCTCTGAGAAGCATCATGGGTTCCAGAATTTGGAAACAGTAAAGAAGCCAGAAACATACTTGAGAAAAAAGGGGAAAATGTATGTGTACTAAACTTCTCCAGAGGATAATGAAATTGCTCCTATGTGTGACTGCTGATGGCCAAGACTTCCAGCTGCCCCCTTTCTGTTTTGTTTGCCTCCAATCTGTGCCAAAATATCTTATTTTTCTCATCCTGTAGCAGATTTCACGGGTCATTTCTGTACTTCTCTTCCTCTTGAGTCTATTAAAAACTTTGAGGAAAAGCATATTGACTCTGAGGTTTTTCTCAGCTGAGGCCCATAATAGTGAAGTAGTGCACCCACGTAATCAGGATCCACCCTCACAAGTTTAAAGCTCAGTCTAAAATCTGCCAGTCACCCAAAGGAAAAGCACAGCATTTAAAGCACGTCAGAATTGCATGTAAATAGCCAAATATAGTGAAATATCATTTTTGTGTGTGATGTGACAGGTGAGCCACACTCGCGGTGCCCAGGCTGAGTCCCTGAGCAGCAGCTGTGTGTTTTATCCATGACTCCTGGGGACCAGCCAGCCTGCAGAGTCAGGTTCCCAGCTACTCCCTTTCCCACTTGCCTATGAGAGATATACTGACAGATAATGGTTTGTTCTCCATTCGGTCTCACTTTTTGATACTGCAAGTTCTCAAGTTTCCTACCTGTGTGATTTAAACCCTGCCCCATGTTCAGAGATGAGAAATGAAAGTGGTTTCTCTCCCTGAAGGTGAGTGCAAATGTTTAGATTGCAGATATTCCTTTGATCAGATGGGCCCCCACTTTCAAAATCACCTTTTTCCTTGTGGAGAAAGCAACATGGTCTCAGCTAAATGCTACAATGCTTGTTCTGTCACCAGGTGACATCATGTTGCCATGGCAATGCTTGGCAGCATTTCATAGAGGATTTCTGCATTTCAGATAATGGAATTTAAAAGGGCTTTGGTCTGAACTTTTCAGGGTCACTTCGAAACATAAGATCCTGTTCTTTTATCTGTTATAATGAAGTGGGGGGGAGGGGGTGGAAATGAAATCTGAAAGTGGCTGTAGCAAGCAAGCCAGGGATAGCTCATGTAAAATGGAGAGGAATTAACCTTCAAAGTGCACTAGGTATCACCTCCATCCAGTTACTTCTTTATTTAAGCTTGGGGTGTTCAGATGTGGACTTCTCACTTACAGGCATTTGTCCTACAGCACACACATCTCTTCACAAATTAATAGCTATCATCTGTCATGTAAAATGGTGTTTCAAATTTACCTCACTGACTTTTACCGAGAGGTTTCCTCATCACTAGCTGTCATTCTCGGGAGGATCAGGAAGTACTCTGAAAAATCAATTGCTTCCTCTGAATAATGGGAACATCTGCTTTTGCAAGTGATGTAATTTCATCAGATCAACTTTTTGATACATGCTGTTTGTACTCTGTTAGATGGCTAAAAATTGATTTAAAGAACAGTGACAGTACATGAAACTCATAGAATAAAATAATTGTCATCTGAATAGTCAGGTTAAAGTTTATCAATTTCAACACAAAATCACAGCATCCTGGCAAGTTTGATTACTTCTACTTGACAATATAAAAATCTGTGTTTTCAATACTCAGAGACTTGCGGCATTATTGATCAGACATGCATATTCTGGTTTTGAGAACAAAGGAAAAATTATTCAGCAGCTTTTAAGGCAGTCAGAAAATACTAGTTTCTTTAAAAATTATTAGGAATTACTTCTGAAGTTCTCAAGCTTTTCTTTCAAAAAAGCCTTCAAGCAGAAAGCATGGAGGAGAGTTATAGATATATAGATCTGGTCAACATGCAAAAGAAAATACATAATAAGCAATAATAAAGTTAATCACCAGAGTTCTTGCCTTTGGATAACTGCAGTTTAGCTACTTCTTGGTTTTTTTGTCTCTTAGGAAAACTAGGGAGACTTCAACAATATTCTAACTTTTTCCAAAGTTTGTACTGCTTTGGGCAAGTGTTTGCCATTTGCATGAAATGGCACTAAATAGGTTTTATGTCCTACAAATAAGTATCAAGCAATCATTTTAATGAATAGGTATACCAAATGATACACAGACATTAATGTCAATTCCTCTATATTTATTAAATAACTGTACATTTCCCCATACATTATTGCACTAAAGTGTGTGATTCTTCCCAGACTCAGAGCACGTCTTGAACATTATTTCAAAATTGCGAGTAAACATGGGAAAACTGCAAGGCACTTGCACATTAACTTATAGCAGTTATAGTTTAAATAACCCCATTAATGTGTGATGTTATGAAGTTTATTACATAGACCCATGATGAGCATAACGAGTGAGCAAATGGGAGTACTACAGAATAAATAACACTCCTTTGCTTACAAACATCCCCATAAGTTACAATAATAAAGTGTATAAAGTGACAATCCATGAAGAAGCATCGTTCAGTTGGCTACACTAAACTTTTCTTCCTAGGCGATAAAAGAAGCTTCAATAAATTTTTTATGTGTAAAGTTAATTTTTCATTATGCCGACTAAGAGAAATGTAATCAAAATGTCAGCAAAGGTTTTGGTTTGATTTAGCCCATTACTTTAAAAGATGTTACTCATCTCAAAGGTGGTTTTTGACACTCTTAATGTGTTTTTGAAAGTGTTTTATTGTCTACAGTTAAGATATCCTGAAAGTTTCCGCCTTTGTAAATCAAAAGGGAAGTAGAGGGGACAAGTGGGGTTTTATAGGTTTGTTTTGCTAGACACGAACTTAGAGTCAAATGTCATTGAAACCTTCTTTGATTGCTTTCAAAAATGAATCTTTTAGTAAGGTGAGAAGGGCAACAGTTTGCTCTTGGACCAGTGCTGTTGTCATCCAGAAGGTTTTCCACGTGACAAATCACAAAGGCAACAAAATTCACCACTAGAACAAGTGAACAGGATTTGTCCCATAGCAAAAAGTAAGCTTCCACATTGCATTTGAATGCAGTGTACAAGGTTAAGATAAGCTTTGCTACTCAGGTTCCACCTGTTATATACAGGGAGCAGGCAGAAAGCCCAGTCAGCCTCTTCACAGTCATTTCTCAGAAACTGGACTGTGAGACTCCCTCCTTACTAAGTGCTCCAGGACTTGAGTTTGCATAGGTTTAAGCATGCAAACAAAACAGCGAACAGTTAATCCTGACCAATTAAGTGCTTCTGTCCTACAACATTTCGGGATGAAATATCAGAATCTGGCGTGCTCGAAGTTGGAAATTTTCCTCCTAAAAAAAAAATAATCTAGCATTTTATAGAGTTATTTATTCCAAAGTGAAATGAGAAGTTAAATTTATAATTTTTCCCAATGGTCTAATACTTTATATGGAAAAAAACCCTTGATTTGCAAGTATCGAAATTACCTAATTGAATTTTTTTCAGTCTAGTCAAATCCTTTCTCTCAGTGAGGTCTTTGTCTTTGGCTCACTTGCAGGAGGTACAGGACTCTACTGCAGCCATGGTACCAATTCATCTGAGTTGTATTACCTGTAGCACACCAGCTGCTGTGAGGATAAAGCAGTTGAGTACAATCTATTGGAGATACAAACATCCTGGATTTTTTAAGCAATGTTCATTACTTGCATTGTTCCCAGAAAGAAAGTTGTCCTTATAGGTTTGTTGAGCACATTAAACAAAAAAACCAGCCCGGATAAATAACCAAGATATGGTGATCCATTTTTTCAAAGACTACACATAGGTATGATGCTGGTCACTATCAGAGACAGAAACATGGGATTGCTGAACTGCTCATTTACTCTGACAGTGCCATTTTTGGCTTCCATAAATTAGGAACTTAGGAGTCCCACCACAGAATTAGGATGGGATTCATCTCGCCTGATTTCAGCTATCTAAATCTCAGGAATGAATCTAAGTGTTTTTTAGATTAAAGTCTGATAAAATTAATTCCACCCTCAGTCACTTGAGGAAACCAGCTAGTCTGGGAATCCTGAGTTTCTGAAGCTTCTTCCAACTGCTTGAAACACTTGGTGTTCCAAGTAACAGACTGGCATAAAAATATATTATCGTATCCCCACTTGACACAAATTTGATTGAAAATAACACGGTCCTGCATGATTGTAGCATACTCTCATCATTATGCGTGGGGAAGTTGTGGCAACAGTACATAACTCAGTGAGCACTATGAGAATGCTCTCTGTAAAGTTCAAGACCTCTAATATCTCTGCCAGTAGATGGTGCCTGGTGAGTAACAGCCATACAGCTGGAATACTCTTTCTACAGTTTAGCAAGAGGTGAGGTTTGATTGATAATAGATGGAGTGCTCAGTTCCCTTTGAAACTGTTATAAATCAGTCCGATAACTGCAAACTGAAAAAAAAATGTCAGGATTAGCAAAGGATTTTTCAAAGACTTTAGCAGGTTGGAGGTTTTTTTTGCATTGCTGAAAGTCAGAATAGGAACTGGGGACTAAATTGGTTTTTTCCATCCTCCAAAAAAAGACTTATCAATCCTAGGTCTGTAAGGATAAAAGAACCTGGGTACTTTGAAGGGACGGCCCAAGCTCTGTGCACCATATAAGTCCTGCTGCAGTGCTTTAGGATGATTCACCTGCTCAGGGTCTTAACAGGAGAGACAGAAGTTCGGAATTTCACCTTTATGACTACAAGGATGGAGCCTGCCTCAGTCTCTCCATTGCTAAGAGCATGACTCTGCAAGTTAAGAAAGGAAATGATTCCTTCTAAAGAAAGTATTTCAGTGTAATCACATCAATCTAACCGATCCAAGAAAATCACAAAGGATTATGAGGATTCTCTCATTTCAAATTAAGCATAGGAAATACCAAAAATAAAGTATTTTCAGTGAGCAACTAGGAAAGAGCTGGTAGCAGTGTCTATTATTAATGTTATCTAGTCCTTGCCCTGAAGAGATCCCACTTTCTATTGCTTACTCTCTGCCAAGCTTCAACTGTTGAGGCTGAAATTTGACTTGGCAGACATCACCCAAAGGGGGGTCACAAAGCTCATCTGAGGAAGAAAAGAGACATGCTCTTGCATCTGTAACCACTGCTTGCTGTTGTGTAACCCTAATGGTGACAGAACTAGTCTTTCCACTTATTATCACTCTGGCCACAGAATGCTTGCATTTCTTCTACAAAGGGACCCCAACTTCAGAAGCAGGCCTGGTCCCAGCTGAAGATGTCCAGAAACCAGAATGCTAAATGACTTACTAGTGGATTTCTTAGATGTAGAAGATTGACTCTTTTACAAAAAGAGTTATTTGCTGTGTTTTTTTAAAGAAAAAGTATATTCATCTGTTTAATTTGGGGGTCAGGACAATATGTAGGATGATGATGAGTCATTGCAAATCTTCATAAGGAAACCACTGCATGCTGCATTCCAAGCACTTTAATGGGCATCACCAGGTCTCCCATGCTGTAAGAGCTGAACCAGTGATCAGGAGAGTCAGCACTTGAGACAGGCTCAGGGAGAGGGTTTCGTCTCATTTAAATGCACCTATAATGCAGATGCCAGCAGCTAGGCAAGTCACCTAGGACTCAATTTATATTCCATGGTCAAAAATAGATACTTTTAAGTAGTGATTCATCTGACCTATTTTACCTGTCTAAGAGGAATTGTACTGTGATGTAAGAGTTCCTGTTTCTCTCCAATAAGACAACCTTAAAGGGACTAATTCTGACATGGAGTAACTCTCTGCATAGCAGACATCTGCATTAGTTAGATAAATCTCACTATCTGTTTTTGCGCTGTACGTAGACCTTTCCGGAAGGTGAGTGAATGCCAATGAGAATACAGCAGAAAGAGAACTTGCACTCCAGAATTCACTAGATTGCAAAGACCGAGTGCTATAGAAAAAAATTCATCCCTACTGAGTGTAGAATGACTACAGTGTGAAGCAAGTAGAAACGTGAGCAGATTTAAGAGTTTCCACCATGAGATGGATAAATGTACAAGTGAAATAAAACTACTTTAGTGTCTCAGTTTGGAGAGAATAGTGAGAACTAGGAAAAGGCTCTTCCCTTCCCCAGCAAGAAGAAAATTTTTGAAATTGTAGCCCAACTTTGGAAAAAGAGTAGAAGAGGTCTTTTTTATTTTAATGTCATATTCACATTATGGAATTGCACTATTTCTGGGAGGATGTATTGTCTCTAGGACACTTAAGATCTGTCATCAAGAGGCTGCAAATACATTATGCAGAAGCATACCTTCCCCATCATGTTCAGATACTAAGCCACAGTACACTGAAGGTACATATCAAATGTGGCAGTGAGCACAAGACATCTCTCCTGAAGGTACTGCCTCTGAACTCAAAAATTAGAGTCAACATTAAGAGAATCAAGACCCAGATGACACAGCTGAGAGTTCCCAGGAGGCACTCCTGAATGAAGGGTTGAGCCTCTTTGCAATGCACCCTGCCGTTATGTAGGGGGTATTTCCTCACACCTCCCAAAGGTCAGAGACCCTGCACCTTTCAAGGCACAGTTAGCTGTTGTCCCTAGGAGGACATCATGAAGTCAACAGACCATAACTAGATTCTCCATTGCTATTGGTCTAACTACAGCAATCAAGGGAAAGAGAATCACAGAGTATTACTCTTTTCAAAATTTATATTAATACTAGCCCTTACTATCTTTGGAGTGTTTGATTTACAATCTGAAGAGCGCAGCATTTTGATACATTTTGTCATATTAAGAAGTATACTCATATCACGTATTAATATGCTGATGGTCATCTTGATTAACCCACCAGAGATTAAATCAGGAATCTCCTGAAATTAAAATCTGAATTTGTTCAGACAGAGTTGGCAATAAGAAATCATCCAAGACATAAATTTGCATCCTCAGAGATCAGACAGAGGAGGGCATTTGGAGTGCAAGGGTCATATTACCATTTTGGTGCGTTTAGCAATATCAAAGTATAGAAAAAAAATGACCTGTTTGGATTTTCATTTTAGTGGTGCCCCAACAGGAGCTTAAAATGGAGGAAATTAATTCTGGAGTTAATTATTTTCTTCCTGGCTTATACAAAACATGAAGTCTCTCACATGTACGTATCTTATATTGTTGAGAAATTGCACTCTATTTTTTTCTAGATAATATGATCAGAGAATATCAATGGCAAATGTTAGGATCCAGAAATATAAAAGTTAAACAGAAAAAAAAAAATCTACATTTGAAGAGTTATAAACATAAACAACATAACAACATGTATGTTAAGTGAGATAGTTCTAGAAAAGAGTTCCCAAAAACCAGTAACTTTTGTCACCTGAAGAGCTGGTTATGCCCTGCAGTCATATAGTATTTGATGTAATAAAAGTTTTCTAGTGCAAATTTCAGTGTGCTGTAGTATTAGCCTTTATTAAGATGGCAGTTAAAAGTTTGTACTACAATTTTCTATCTACGTCTTATTAATTTTATCTTGAAGACTCTTCTTTTATTCTCCCTATACACATAGCATTATGTTTTATATCTCGGACTTTTAGGAAATTGAATCCAGCATCAGTTCAAGAGAATTAAATTTAGATTGCTTGGTTTTGAAAAGCTAAAAGATTCAACACTGAAGACACTTTTAGAAATGCTCGATAATGATAAGCAGTAACTTAAGGACAAGCTTGTAGTTAAGGTGCAGAACTAGACATCATGAGATTTGGATTCACTGCAGTGCTTCAGATCTTTTTTTGTGAACTGATGCAAATATCCATGTTCCCCATCTGTATAATGGGAACATTATTATTCCTCTGTCTGCATTGCCTAGGAGTCCTGCAAGCTGCTCTTCCGACTTGTAATATTCCCTCATCTGTGAATGCTCTTCAAGAGAAAAGCCTTTGAACGTATTCTTTTACAGGGCAGGAATGATCTTATTATGCTTTTGAACAACACCGTGCAGCCCTGGGATCTGAATCTGCTTGTAGCTCCTTCTGCTATAGAAATACAAGTGTTAATAATAATTAACAATATTAGCACCTTTTAATTGTGCTGCACTTTTAAGCTCCTTCTTACCTCTTTGCTCTGGGTTAGGGAACTCCCCATTGTCTGCTTTAGCTATGGTAAATACCACTGTTGCTCAGTATTATTATTGTTCTAGTTGTTAGCAATTTATTCAAAGAACATCTTATGATTGCAAATAAAACAAGCTGGTGTCTGCATTGAGGAGTTTATAAACTGCACTAAAGATAGCACAGCAAGACATGAACAACAGAGAGGAAGCACTGGAATTCAGTGCCTTTCACAGAGGTAAAAAGCAATAGGCTTCTCTTTTTCCTGTCCTTTTCTTCTCATTTACTTTCTTGTTGTTTTCTTGGAGTCCTGCTGTTTGGGCAACCTTTGCATTCTCCAAGTGCTGGGCAAAACATACTTATTTGCTAAGTTTAGGCCAAGATACATAGGAGGCCTCAGGGGAGATGGATGGTGCAAGAAAGAAATCCTATTCTCTTTGCACATCCATGAATAAATGCCACCTCTTGAAAACAAATCATAATCTCTTATTCATCAAACCTTCAACTGCTCACCTCCTTTCTTGTGGACAGCTGCACAAAGAATAGGGATGACCCTTGGCTCCCAACAGTGTCCTATCCCAAGGCAGAATTGGTATCTTATGATATACAATTCACAGCTTGACAAAAAGGAGGAGAAGTTAATTTAGGTCCTGGTAAAAAGACTGTTGACATTAGAAGTGAAATTCCTATGGTGCTTTTGACCAGGTCTTCTTCTGAGCCTATGTAACCTGAAAAGAACACTTCCTCTTTTTCCTTCTGTAGTTTGCCACCGTCTCCTGTTAGAACTTGCCCTAGGTGGGGCTGTGGTTTCCACATAGGACTTACAGGAAGAAGTAGAGGCATGTTAAAAGGTCTTGATCTCCCCTGTGCCAACAGCAGCTGGTGCAACATGCCTTGCTGCATCACAAAATGCAGCCACAGTTGTTTTGAGAGGCATGTCTTTCAGAGTAGAGACTATCTGCTAGGGTCAGTGGGGCTCATTCCTGACCAAGGCTTTGAAGTGTTCCTGTCTATCAATCTACACATACCAAATAAAACACAGAAGAGCTGAGATGACACTGGATTATGACGAGAGAGTGCAGAAGGCCATAGGGTAGAGTTCAGACGAGCAGCACTTCATGGAGTAGTTATGAAACCTCCACAAGAGTCAGAGGCATAAGGAAGGAAAAGTCTCTGTAAGCTACTTTCATTACAAGATTGTACACTGGAAATGAAAATGTCATCCCAGAGCGAAGTGCTAACTTAGTTACCCTACAGACAACTGCAATTGAAAAAGAATTACAGGTTAAAAAGGAAAGAGAAGAACCTGTCAGCAGGGCTAATAGCAGCTAGTGTCTCTTCAAGAGTGGAAAATGTTAAAGGCTGAACTGCTGCCAAAACCCATGATAAAGCCAAATCCGGCAGGGAGATTCTGTGTTTCATCAATAAACTCTGGATCAGGCCCTTCATTTCCCCTTTGTTCACTGCACTGAGCAAGAAGTAGTGGAAATAAAAGTGACTCACTCTTGTAGGAGGCTGCTTGGCCCCTTTGCCAGGCAGTCGGCTGACAGCATATTGCTCTGTAGGGCATGTTGTATCTCTGCACTTTCCTTATCAAAATGTCAATACTTTCTCATTGCCTTTGAGTGTTCCTAGGAAAGTGCATACAGAGTGCAGGAAATGAAAGTCATGAGATCCAAAGGGCTGAGATAGGTATTCCTAGGAAAAGGCTCAAGGTAGAGGTACGGACCTGAGAAGGATAAATGTTATTTTTGTATGGCTGCAGTTGTGGTTTTGAAAGGCAGGAATAGAAGTTTGAGGCCTGGTCTGACACTGAGTGCCTGTAACAAAGTCTGTTGAAGTCAGGAAAAGTAACTAACCAGTCCCACTCTCGGCACTGAATAATGCAGTACACTTTCCCCATCCTTTATTTTGGCTTCTCAGCTCAGCTTAGTTTAGGGAGTTCCCTGTCATTATCAAAGGAAGATTTGCAGTTTCCTACCTACTTTTCCCTTCTTGTAAGTGAATAGTGCTGCTTTAGCCTCCGCAAAGAGAGATATCTGCAACAAATTAGTGGTTGCCCTTAGTCCATGAAAAATTTGCCAGGATTTCAGTGGGTCTGGATTTCACTCCTGTGTTCCTACTTTGACTCAGCTTTGTTCCCATTTTGTCTTTGTAGGACTGGGCATTTTGAACTCATAATGTCAAAACAGCAGAGGGAAGCAATAAAATTTCCTATTTGGGCTTCTCTGTCCAAACTTTTCTTCTCATCAGTGTCTCTATAAGCTGTACCGCACATTGCTCTTTGGTCTCTACAGTCCTACCACTGTAGCAGGTACAAGGCAGAGATGACAGCACAAGCACTATGCCCCCCACTCTGACTCTCTCTTTTGTATATTGCCAAAAAAAAATTAGTATTGAAAATTAATTTATCTAATGCTTGAATTATTTTGAAATGTCATCATTTGATTTAAAAGTGGAAATGGTCTGTTTAGCGGCAAGATTGTGTCTCAACACTGGATCTAAAGAGCCCACCTCTCACCAATGTGCCATCAGGTGCAGTTTTCCTGAGGCCCCCCTGAAAGGGTTGTTCCTTGGCACAGTTGGACTACGTAGAAAAGAAAACACAACCTTGGGCTTCTTCACTTTCTCCAAGGAAACACTGTGAGCTAATTTTTTGTGAGTGGTGGAAACCACAATGTAATAAACTGTCTATAAATTTGGCCTGAATTGGAGGCAAAAATGCCAGATAAATTGATTGTATACATAAAATGAGCTTTTTTAAGTAACAGCAAAAAATGTAAGGTGTGCAACATCAACAGACAGTACTAGCATCAATAGCAAGATAGTTACTAACAGGCTGAGATTTCAGTTTCAAGGTAGATTTACATTCACATAGATGCACTGGGTTAGATTTTATATGAGAAAGTCAATGAAAAGAAAATCCAAACTGATCAGAGACGCTTACTTGCTATTCTGCCATATCTGAATTTTATGTGCATGTTTGGTGGCTGATTACTTGGATAGAGACAAATTTGTTTTATTTCTCTCCCTGCAGCTTGTTCATTAAAATTCTGTTTTACTCCAGTAGCCAGTATTGTGCTGCATCCTGACAACTGTGCAGAGGGAAAGTGCCACAACAGGCACATGCCAGCTGTCCCTTCCTATCCAGCAAACTATTGCTTCCCCGTGTGGAAATATAGTATTTACCCTTTTCCTGGGGAAATAACATATTCTGCAGCAAGAAAATAGCAGGCAGCTTGTTCATACACCATTAAAGTACACACGTGGTAAACACAACAGCCTGCTTTCCCTCTGCATTGCTTCAGTTTCACACAGATGCGCACCAAAATTACTCCTACTAGTCTTTTTTTTTTTTTGGCAGACATATAATCTAACTCCTGTTATGCTACCTCCCACACAGCTTCTGAGTCCGATAAAGGTGTCTCGCCCCATGCTCATTCCCGCAGTGCATGGAAGACACATGTCTTTGCAGAGAGCTGCACAACTGCCTTGCACTGGCACTGGGCATGTCTCTGTAAATTCCAGGGACACATATCACAGCCTTATCTCCTGGATTAGGTACAGAAATTCCTCCACTGCTTCAAAATACTGGCATTATGCCAAAATGCCTGGATGCCTAAAACTGAGCTTCCAGGCCATATCTAAAAAAGGGCTTAGGTACCCAAAGTGGGCCTTAGATGGAATTCAGTCACCCGAGTACAAAACGGTCACAACCCAGTTGCAGAATGCTGCTATTCGTCTATTTTCCAAGCCTAGAGATTCCCGAGGTCCAGAGATGCTTTACTTCATCAAAGTCCCCAGGTGTCTAAAGCTGGGTTGGTGGTGCCAATGTAGTTCCAGAGTTGGCATAAGTGGATATGACAGTACCTAACTCAGGTCTCAGAAAGCCTAACCTTACAATTTAACACTGGAAAAAACAGTTAAATTTTCAATGGTGTTGGTGTATTGTAGCACCAAAACTGCTGGTGGCCAGCACTCCCAGGCAGGGGGCCATGAAATCTGACACTGGATTCTGACTCCTCTTTTTAAGTTACTAAATTTAAAGTCTTGTTTACATTGTCAGTAAATCAGTGCAGTAACTTCAACAAGAATATTTTAAGATATAGCAAAAGCATTTGCTTTTACGTTGTACCTAAATGTCTGACACTATTGAATTCCAGCATCTTTCAGGCCATATTGTTAGGCTATATTATATTTGAGTTGCAAAGGGGGAACATGCAGAGAAATACTCTCTGCAGCAAGTTATGCCTGGTTGACTTTCGCATTGACTCGGTCTTTGCTCATTCAGCATTAGAGAGGTATTTGGGCCAAGGCTCTAATAGGTGAAGAATCAGAACAGGAGGAGATTTTGCGTCAGTGTGTGGGCTGCGAATGCAACAAGGAGGTGATTAAATAGACACTGGCAGCAGAAGATAAAGTTAGCAATTATTAGGCCATTTCCAGGAACAGGCTGTCCAGAATAAAATTATTTGCTTAAAATCAGCAGGTAAAAGTAAAAAAAGTCTTTCAAAGAGGTCTGCTGTTGCAACAAGATTGGGTTTTCTTTCCTTTTCCTTTAGAGCTGCAAAGTTAATTGTTGCACAGTTTCCCTTTGCACATATCTTGGTGATTATGTTTAATACTATTACCCTCCCTTTCAGACCTAGTAGAACTCATGTAGAAAGTTGGGCTGGAGAGCAATACTGTCTGTTTACAATGCTAAGGCAGCAGGAGGAGACTGTAAACTTTCTTACACCTTCTCATCCTGATGCTGTGAGCCCAGCACGAAGGGGTAGCTACCTACAATGTAGATCCCTACCGCGCTTCACCATACGTAGGGTGAGGTGGCAGCAACATCACCAGATGCTCTCCTTAGTACCAGTTGTAATGTGAAATCATTAGACACTGGGCAAAGATCACAGACTTCTTCCCTACAGGCTTCCAGATTCATGACAGATGACAAGTCTTTTCAGTCGTTCCTGACATGATTGGCTTCAAAACGCATTGCTGAGAAGTGAAGACCAAATCCTGTAAACTGTGCACATAAGTGATCCAGCCTCCCACCCTTTATTTAGGAATTATGCATGCATCATTGTCATATTGCAGAAGCTGGTTTATATCGATCAACAAGAGATACTGAATATACATTTATGCATGCTGAGAGTACCTCAGGTGCAGGGAAAATTATGTTATGAGACATGAATGCATGAATTCCACTGCAAGAAGACTGATGTGGAAGCTCAGCCTCCCTTAAATATTGTTACCTGTGCAGCCACCTCGCTGTCCTTGCACATTTCCACTGAGATTAAAACAGCAGATATTTTGGAAGATTTCAGGAGCACTTAACTTTGTAAGATTTTATTACTAAAAAAAATACCTGAAAGATATCTATTCTCTTAGGGATTTCACATTTTTGGCTGATATGTCATAAGTGTAGATACCTCATAAAGTAGTCTTTAAATGCTTCCCTCTACAACCAAGTCCATCCCTCAGAATACAGAGAGACTGTCAAATATCCCTGAAACTGGTCTCAGCTAAATATATCACTAACGATGGTGTGATTTCACAGGTTTTAGAGTCAGTGGGGAAAATTATGATCATCAGGTCTCTTGTGCCTTTCATATAACCAAGGCCCCAGCATTTTGTCACTGCTTCCTCCATCTCCCCTGACAAATTGACCTTCGTTGTCTAGCCTCAATTTTGTTCCATCACTGCAGGTAACACAAATAACACAATTTCTATAGGAGTCTCCATAGAGACAGATCCTCCACTAAATCCAGAGCCTCATCTCTGCAGTCAAACCTTGATACATCAAACCTGAACCCTGAGTCTGGAAGCTTTAACTTCTGCAATGAGGGGATTGACAAAACTAGCCTGGAGCTAAGCAGAAATAAGATTATGGAGGTACAAGGTTTTACTCAATGTTAAAGAGATAGCACAGATAAGCTTTATCCTGTACACAAGTAAAGGGGTGAAAGGATATTGCTTCTGTAATTTTTTTTTAAGGAAAGAAATATTCCTATAAATCTGTTCTGTGGGGCGTGGTAGACCATAGAGCCAATGACACTGACCCAGGAAAAATTGCATGGACACCTGTAAGATCTGTGCATAATGCTATTTCTTCAGCAGTGTTGCCACAGTGTGTTTGGCACACGTGCCATAGCATAATAACAACATAATAGCCAAAAGACTTGAAAGAACAGTCCAGTGTGTGGTTAGAGGACCCATGTGCTCCAAGGAGTGCTTTTGCACACAGAATTGGGATATTTTGGTTAGACCAAGTAAACAATGAATTAGATTTGAGTACTGGGGGTTTTTTCTGTGTGAACAAGTCCAAAGATATTTCATACAGGCTTATTCTTATTCTGACAAAATATACAAAGAACAAATGGTTCAATCTTTTCCACTAAATACAGCTTCAGGCATATAATTAGCAATCTAGAGAGGATGATTGCAAGTGAACTGGCATGAAAAGTTACACTGTTATCACAGATGAAGTTATAATATTTCATTATCATTCCGTGATGCATGAATTAATTGATATTTATTCACAGAGGTGCATTGGAAATAGTGGTGCCTTTTATGATAATTATACCTATTTTTCAATCCAGGGGAGAAAAAAAACTGCCTTAAACACTATGAGTTATGAGACAAACCTTCAGAGAGCAGCTAACTACTTACACCTACAGAAATTCTATAGTTATGTGCATTTATTTTATATATTCATGGTTCCCATAGCTATACCTATGTACATATGCACAGTCTTTATGTCACATAATGATGCATTTGAGAATATGAACATACATCTTGAAGAGAAAAAAGTGTTCTTAAGTGTTGTTTTTATGAGAAATTATTAATCTACCCACAAGTGAAATACTTTCACCCTTCAAGTGAAATAGCAAGAGTTGTTTGCCATTTATGAAGATTACACAGATCCCAAAAAGGATGGAAAAAGCATACCTGTTTGTGTGGGTTACTCTCTAGGGATTATGCTGCTGCATTCTACAGGTATAATATCAATCACTGGATTTAAATTTTTAAGTTCTTAATCACTGGAAGTAAATGGCAGGTTAAGCTAAACTGTGAACTTTGGTGTGTTTGTCAACTGCTTGGATGGACAAGGGCAGCAGGTGGGAGTATTTAGAAAGAGTTCTAGAAATTATTTAAGCAGATTTTGCCCTGCATACAGGTAATATTTATTACCATGGTGAAAAGAGATGGAATTAGTGCTGTGCTTGCTTTGCTTCCTGAGACTAGAAGTTGCTCCTCCCATATGTAATAAAAGTTGCTGACTCTGCCATGAAACCTCAGAGACATTAATAAACATTAGGAAATCAAAGAAAGGCCAGATAGTCTGTGGTTAGCCACAAAGTGAACAAAGAATTTGAAGAGCGGATGCCAAAACAGAAAAGGAGGATTTCACAAGTATTGAAGATAAAACAGGTGACACTGAGTACCATGGAAGTGCATGGAAGTAGAAAGCTTGCAGACACTAAGAAGGAGATAGCAAAGAGTTGAATACATTTAGAAATATCCAAGTACTGCTGAGTTTCAAGCGGAAACTGCAGAGGATCTCTGCAGATTCATCTGGTCAAATGGAGCTGGGACCTGCACAACAGAAACACGAGGTTGTCTTTCAGGGCCACCTGCAAGATGCTAAAGCTGGGTCCAAAAAGGACCCTTCAGTCCAAGAATACTATGCCAAAAGGAATGGAAAGAACAGCTTGTAAAGGAAACTAGACAGTAACAAACTGTGCTGTCTTCTTGGAGCCAAGTCTCATGACATCATTAAGGGAAGGCATTTTGAGTTTGGCAGGAAGATTTCCACTAGTAAAATTGCATATTAGCAGAAATGACACTTCTGTATGTGATAACACGTGGAGAGTTTGGACAGGACTGGTACTGATGCAGTTCACTGTGACCTTCTATCCTTGCAGATTCTCAAACTGAATAGCTGCATAGGTGTATGATGTTAGATATAAAGCAGTGATGCCAATAGTAGAGAAAGCAAGAAAAATGTTGTGTCCACTGCAGTACAGAAGAAGCTTTATGCTGAGGAAGAGGCTGGATTATAAAAACAAAAAACTTCCAAAAGTCTAACAGTTCAGAGAGGACAAGAACAGAACAAATAGTATCCATTTTATGCCAAATCCCCAAAATGAAATAAACTTTCAAAGGACAGAACAAAAAGACATTCTTTATACATCAATATATCTATACATCAATATTAGGATTCTTTGTAATAATCAGGAAGAATTTGAATTTCTTGATTAGGACCATATACCTGTTTAGTTATTGGTACTGAAACTGTAAGATTTGACTAGAATTTTAAAACTGTAAGTTCTGTTTTATGTTGGAAGGATGTTGCAGGAAAAGGAGAAGGAAAATTATCATGACCTCTCCATAACTTCCTGATAGAGTAAATGATCCTAAATACCTATTAAAATTTCAAAAACCATTGAGTGGAATAATAGTTAAGGTTTGATATAGATCGCTAGATCACACTATGGAACACCAGAGGAAGACTTTCAGATTTTTTCTATAATAATGTGTGTGTGACAAAAATGCACGTTGTGGTGGGGGTGTCAGCTTCACTCAGGTGTGATAAATTATCATCTTTGACATTGCTGACGTGTCCTTGGAAAATTTTTAATTTTAAAAGTGAACATTCTGAAATCCAAAAAGGAAGATAAAAATGCAACAACTAGAGATTTGAAAGCTGGAGCGTACTGAGTGCCAAGTGACTGACTTTGTTGCATTTGTCCTGTGTAAACAGAACAAACCCTGTGTATTTGCAATCTTAGCAGAACAATTTACTATATGGAAAATATAAGCTGGCTCAGCTTGATTTCATCATAGCCTACAAGAACCTATCTTGAGAAAACTTTGAAAATAGAGTCCAATCAATGTATCAGACAAATCATCATGAAGCTCTCTAGCTGTCAGATAGACAGATTCAGACTAGAAAAAGGATTTAAAGTTTAACCATAAACCAACGATTGGAACAATCAACCAGAAGTTATGGTTGGTGTTTCAATGGGAGTGTGCGGTGTGGTGATGTCAGAGTGACTAGATGATTTTTTTCCAAGAGATATCCTTATTTCATCTGTATGTCTGAATGAGGAGTCTGAATGAGGAGTTCATTCAGGAAAATCCTATGGACTACATTCTGTAGGGATCTGGGGTAAGTTATTACAGCATTGAAATCCTGCTATCTGTGTAAAATTTCGGAAGCAAAAACATCAGTCCCTACAGGATCACTACAACTCAGTTCTCCTTATCTCACTGTCTCTTTTAGGAGAACTAGACTTCTTGAAGAGTTTAGAAAACAGCTGTCCAAAGCCTCAAAGTTTTGTTTTAGTTCTAATGATTTTTTTCTCCAACTTTGAACAAATGTATAAATCCTTTTAAATGTGTGCTTTTATATTAATGGGACAGAATTCTTGGCTAACATGCTTTTCATTTCTTTTTTGCGGAGGTTCTACTCTTATTTCATGCCTTTTCCTCGGATTCTGCATTCATTAAATTCAAGTGCATTCTTGTGTGGTAGGCTAGAGATATGATTGTTTGTAGGCAGGTGGTACTTTGCAAAAGTATTGACTACATACTGTGTATGCTGATTTGATTGATGATGATAACTTTGGCTTCTCTTTAAAGCAAAGTGTACTTGTTATTGAAATATTTTCTCAGAGCCTCTAAATATCTTAATAATCTTATATGTATATTTTTCTGTCAGCTCAACTGAGAAAGCTGCTGTTTTGGGATCTGCAAGACCCCACTTTGGGACACACTAAAAAGTCCCTGTCCTACTGACCTCACTGTTCCCTTATCATCTTGTCTACTTAGGAGGCAGAAGTTCTGTCAACACAAGGAACTGTCCAAAGGAGATTTGGAACAAAGAAAATGTGAAAGTTTTGAGGTCATGTGACCTTTGCACAAAGGAAAGAAGCAAAGTCTCACACTGCATATGCCCAAGACCTAATCGAGGGGTGCATTCTCAGAGCAAGTATGTCTCTTGAAGAAAGGGGAGAGGCCTGCTGAGAGTTTCTTGCCTGTGTGCATGCTTATTCCTCAAAAATTTAGTAATCTTGTGGTTGACATTCTTCATTTGAATGTAGTAAATGAAAGTGTAATTCTCAGTCCTGCTTAGTTTAGTGGTTATCAAGTTAAAGTTTTCATTGTGATAACATCAATGCAGCATCTTATCCAAGACTCTGTTTGAGATCCAGATGTAGTTCTCTCTTCTTGAATTTAGATGACTTCTCTATGGTATTAAGTAGGTGTTCAGCAAGAGGCTGTTACCTTTGCTGTAGCTCATTGCTGACATCAATTGTAGTATCTAATCCATTAAATGCATTAGATATTGAAAAGAATATATACAGAGGTGCTTGTTTGCTTATTGGGTAGATCGTCATCTTTTATATCCATTTTCTGCTCAAGATGGAATATTGTTTGAGTTGATGCTTCGGAGCTACAGATGTTTGATTATCATATCCTATCTAAGCAGAAAAATGCAGCCAACATCTTGCCAGCTTGTAGTATTCTTCTATTCTGCATTCCTCATTCCCTTGCATGTTTTTACCTATGTATATAAATCATGAAGGAAACAGGGGTGAGAATCACATCAGATAGTCATCACAACCCATCCATCCATAAAAGGAAGGATAAAGAATATCAAAAGTAGCCTAATAGATCTCTATCTAACAAATACATTGATTAAACTTGTTTGTAAAAAAGCTCAAGTGATAGAGATTTGTGTCTCAGACTATTGCAGTTTTTAACTACCCTCCGTGTCATAAAGTCTTAACTAACATTTATACCGAACTTTCTTTGCTTCAGAGTGTCTCAGAGAGTTCTTTTCTCTCCAAATGCTGTAGACCATTCACAGGAAACATAAGGAAGGGATTATTCTCTCCTTGAGAGTTATTTTCTCTATTTAAACACTACTGCACTTCTCTCCAGTTTCCTCTAGGCTTAACAGTCCCATTTCTCAAAATCCTTCCTCATGGGTCATACCTTAATTCCAGCTCACTGCTTTGCTCTTTTCTGTCTTTCTTGGACCATAAGAAAGACAGCTTTATCAATGCTGAGTAGAGTAGAAAGATTCATTACTATATGACATTTCCCTGAGTACCTTATAAACCCTAGTGATATTGCTTTTCAATGGTAATATGGCATTTTGGGTTTGTGACTCACTATTCTTGCCAGGTCCTCCTCTCTCAAACTTCCTGGCAAGTTTTTCCTCATTTTGTATTTGTGCAGTTCATAATTTTTGATAAAATATATAACTTTGTACTTGTCCTTGTTGAATTGAATCCCATTTTTTCAGAACATTTCTTCAATTTATCAAGATTATTTTGCACTTTAATGCTGTTCTTCAATCTCATTACAGCCTGGCCAGTTCTGGATCATCTATGGATTTAATAAACTCATATTCTTTTACCCAAGCCATAAGTGAAAATATTGGCTAGGCTCAGGACATACTGGCTGAAATGTATTTATACATCCTTTTATTCTGACATTAAAGTAAATATAGTTTTGTATCCACCCTGTACCAGTTTCACTAAATTTTCCTGACTTGCTTATGAAAGTTTTATGCCAAGCTGTATCAAAAGGCTTTGTAAGATATATGACCTCTATGGTTTCTTCCTTATCCCTCAATCAGTTAAAACAGTTTGACATGATTTTTTTCTTAGAAGATTCAAATAGAGTAGGATTCCTCAGCCTGGAAAAAATACATGTCTAGAGTCTATAAAATTGTGGAAGTTGAGAGGAAAAAATGAATGATTGCTCACTGTCCCTGAAAAGGCAGCCAAATATCTTCTGACAAGGTTTTGAGGCCACGGCTGACTTCCACAGCTCTCCCAGTTGGGTTCTCATGTCTCCATGTCTGGGATTACTACTGTCTGTCTCCTGCTTGTGCAGGAGCATCATTGTGGTAATAGTTTTCTTTACAGGTTTCTGTTGGTGACAAATAATATTTCATACCTCATAAAGGATTAATGAAATGCTAGAGTTCTTCACTGCATTCCAATACAGTAAATATACTCCTTAAGCAAGATGGTTACTTATTTACTGAAGAGTTTCTGAGCCAGTGATGTTTACCAGGCCCTAAAGAACAGTTTTCTGGTCTGTACTATCTCTGAAGAGATTTGCTTCGGTTTCCATGAGAGCAGCACAGCCTAGATAAAGACTAACGAGCACGGGGTATGAGCAGGCTACAGGCAGTGCCCAATTTGCATCAAGAAGTTAATATCTCAGGGAAAATGTGTATCTAATCTGTGGAGAAAAAGTGTAGAGGCTATAGGGAATTTTTTCTGTATCTCAGGATCAGTTGAGCGAGGAGAAAAAGCATCTACAGACAGAAGTTTTAAATGATATTTGCATAAATCCTGAGTGAAGTCTTACAGGAAAAATTTAATGTAAGTTCATGTGTTTGTGACAAAAATATAGACCAGTTGCTCATCTAAGGGTTATTCATTTATGTTTATGACTTATTCAAAATAATCCAGGGGAAAAACCCCTAACTTTTAAGAGAAAATTTTCCACTAAAAAAAAGGCCAGTGGGGATGAGGCAATCAACAAAGGTGAAGTTTGAAGTGGAGTTTCATTTCAACTTTCACGTTTCAAATGTTTCCTACTGGACTGAGACAGGAGACCTCTTCTACAGTCTGCCACCACTCAGCAGCCACATGGTACTGAGCTAATTGCATTGCTTGACTTTCTTTTGCCTTTCCCCAGGCAAACTTTGCCTCTTTTAATAAATAAATAAAATCATTTAGAGAAACTATCCCACAGTTTGTGTGGATACATCATTCCATGATGACCAGCCTCATCTAGGTGTTACAGAGACCAAGTAGATCACAAGCACAGATACAGTATCACCTTCATGACTAATTAATATTCCACCAACAAGACTCCTTTCTATTTTTATTTCTAATCTTTTATCATATTTATGCCTTAAAGTAAGTCTCAGATATACAAAGCTTCATGGAAAACAGAATATACTATATTCTCCTCTGTTTGTTATTAATACATAATGTAGGACTCTAGAGAAACACAGAAATGCCTGCAAAACATTCTGGAGAAAAAGAAAGGATTATTTTTCTCAAACATTATTCATCAAGTAAAGTTGAGTATATTAATCAATAAAATTGAGATAATTTTCTTATAGTCTACCTGACTAATTATTTAGACTATTTCTTTATGTTTCTTTTATAACAATTTTGATACCTTGTTATTCTGAAATATTTGAGTAACCTGAGACCAAGAATGATAGCTCTTTATTTGTTCTTCTTTTCTGTCAGTCTTTTATTCTCATTAGATTCTTGTTACCTATGCCAAGACAACAAAATTCTAATTTATCTGCTTTTCTGTTCTCTGATAATGAATTAACGATGATGGGAACCATAGCAACTGAAGCAAAAACTTCATTAAGCAAGGACAATTTTTCAGTTTACACTGTACAATGTGAAATTGCTTTCAGTAACAAAGTCTTCCACAGAACAATTATAACTGGAACAAAGAAAGCAGTTATGCTGAACCCCATTGCAGAAGAGTTTGTATTTCAAATTAAATGCTGACTAGGTTTCCAGGTTAAGACATATTCAAAGGTAGCCATTAAGTGTCAAAAAACACTTTCATAGGTTTCAAGCAAACTTTTGGCAGCAGTCACTGTGATTCATCCTAAAATGTTATTCCAAGCCAACCAACATAGTTAACACCATTAGAGCTTTATTTTAAAAAGAGTTTCCCAGTTGAAGTAAATGCAATGGAGTGAACCACCTAAAATATAGACAGCTGCTGTAAGAGAATTATCTGTTCCATCACTCTGTGTTCTTGACATTGCCAACAGTTTGGTACTATGTAAAGACATAGGCATAGACATTAGACATAATGCCCTAGAGTATCTGGCTTTGGATTATAGTTTAGCCCTTCTAAATAAAATCACACTCAACTTGGGAGGATGGAAGCCTACCTAGTCTTACAAAAAGGGTGGAGTTAATAGTCAGCCCTGACAAAATTATGTTAATGACATCTCATCAATTTACAGATCTACTTTAGAAGATAAAAAAATTCAAACATGAATTAATAGTGGGAGTAAACATCCTAGCCAGAAATGCCAGCTGTACAGGACTTTCTGTGAGCAACAAAATAATCATCTGAAGCACATGAATTGATACAAGGGCAACTCAATCACCCTGTCATCTGATGAGAAAGGAGGACAAGAAGTGACCAGCAAGTGCTTTGAGTTCACTGTGAGCATTTTTTTAATGTATAAAAAACAAAGAAAAGGTTTACTTTTCCAAGTAATAAGGGAGAACTGATTAAGAACATAACAGAGAAATTACTTAGAGGGAGTTACCATAAAATTGGAGAGCTTGTGATTCATAGGAAAAAAGGAAGAGAGTAGCAAACCAAAACCATTTGGCCTTTGAGGAAGACTGACTTCAATAAACTCAGAGATCTAGTAGATACTAGCTCATGAGAAACAAGTGTCAGTGTATATGGTACAAATGGAGATGTGAAGAGAAAGAAACACAGAAATCACAAGAAAACATCTTATGAATAGTGGATAGATAAGACCAGGAAAGTATATTCTCAGTTGCTCAACAGAGAGGGACACTGAAGGACACTGAGAAGCCTGAAGTGTTTAGTAGTTCTATTACTCAGTTCTCACTAAAAAGGTCAACTGCAAGTACAGGACTAGCACAATTAATACTGGCAGCTAAAAGGATTCTATCTCAGCCCGGAATAGCAAAGGGAGAACTCATAATGCATAGATAAAGAGGATGCTCTCAGATTGGTTAGATTTGATAAATGTTATGCTAGCATGACTAAAGAAATCTTAGAGCCAGTACTGGTTATCTCTGAGACTTCATGAAGCAGGTGAGGCACCAGCAGACAGTAAAAGAGCAAATGTAGTACCTATCCTTTGAAGTGGGAAAAGGAGGCAGTGAACACGAAAGCACAAGAGATATTCTAGATCAGAACAGAGGTCATTGAGCATAGCCAGTGTTAAATGTCCAGGTAAAAGTATAACTAGTAGGGAGCAAGTGAGTAGTGGTACATCCCAGCCTGACAGGATGTACCTTATTTTAAAAGTCTATCCTAACAAGGATGAAAGATTTAAGAAAAAATATAGCCAGTGCAGAAGTATAGAATAAAAACTATCATAAAATGTGGTCAGTGTAGAATTACATACATGCATAATTTTGCAGTGTCTTTGTACAGGGGTTTTTTTTCTCTGAGATGGGTCTTACATAAAATATATCATTTATTTTTGAAGACACATACCACGTGGTATTCAAGTTTTGGGGGTTTTATATAACAACGCCAATGTTGTCTTTAAAGTTACAAATCTGCTTTGAATTTTAAGTGTCTAGCATATGTGTAAATAATTTTGGTAGAAATGAAATACTTAGATTTCAAATAAAGCAAAAGTCTGATATGTAGCTGCATCAATGTGATGGTTCAGCAAAGGGATCCATGACAGTTTTTAAAATGATTCGCTGAAAGTGCCTTCCTGTTTGTTATCTGAGAACTGTAGCACAAATTCAAACCCCTTTGACCGAAATGGAAGATCTGCTGTTCAGTTATCAGAACATATCACATTAAAATGTCTTCTTCTCTTGGAAGGATTATGTAAATATTAACAGAGATCTAATCTCCTGTATGACTTCAAGATATTGTGCAAGATTCCATTTGCTTACTTTGGTTCCTAAATGAGAGAGAAGGTAAAATTTGTGTACCAATACATTGAGAGTATAGGTATTTGGAAGTCAGCTGCAGACAGTGGTTGGATTATGGGGAATAAAATGGAAACAGGTTGGACTTTTGTCCTGTCTGGTTTTGTCCTATCTGGTTTTTTTCCCTTTTGCTTAGGTGTTTTCTTAGTTATTTCTTGAGACTTTTAAAGCTAAAAGCATTCTGGAAGAGTGGCTACTGCTATGGCAATATGAAATTTCAGCTTTGTTTTACAGCTCTCAGTATGAACACACACCATTTTTTCTCTCTTGAACCATCTTCTTTGCTGGTGATGCTACATGTCTATGCATTGTTCTTGCTTTATCAGGGAATAAACAATCTCAAGATAAAACTTAACACATCAAGTTAAAAATCTAACTGTGACTATGATTAATAACTTTTTGAAACATTGTTATTATGTACAATTCTGCTATTATTTTAGAGAGGAAGGGAAATGTCTCCAAATTTTTCTGTAACATAGGCTCTTTCGAAGTTTCAAAGTTAATCCTAATGGATAGATTTTTTAATTTTTTGGCATACATATCCACATAATACACATTTTCCTTCTGCAAAGAGAAAGGGTTAATACATCCCTAGAAGAAAGTAGATATGATACCACCTAAAAAGACATTACAGTTGCAAGACAGAACACATTAATACTACTTTTTCCTTCTCTTTTTTTTCGTTGCAAAATTATTGTACCTTAACTTTTGTAATGGCTCTATAGTGGTCAGCTGTGATTAAAAAAAAATATAAGATACATAAATATTATTATAATAGTGTATAAATAGTATAAATAAATATAAATAAATGTTATTAATAAATATTTTGAGGCAAAATCAGATCTTAATTGATTAGCAATGTTGAGTAAGGTCATTATCACAGAGTATTCTGAGTTGGAAGAGACCCACAAGGATCACCAAGTCCAACTCTTAAGTGAATGATCTGTACAGGGATAAAACTCACAACCTTGGTGTTACTAGTACCCTGGTCTAGCCAACTGAGCTAATCTCTGGAGCCTTATGGAACAATCTGAATTTTCAAGCTGGGCAAAAAAGCTCTGTCAAAAACCACAGGATAATGTAATGTTCTGGGACATAACTGTTCGAACATTTCTTACGCTGTTCTTAAGTTGATAAAACAGAAGCAGCATAAAATAGGAGAGGAAGAATATAGATCTTCATACACTTATATGCCACTGCAGAAAGACAAACTTTAAGGTTACAGAAGCAGAAGGCATCCAAAAATCACTAGAAAGTGTATTCTTTATCCAGATGTCAAGCATATGTAGGAAAGTAGCATGAACTCACTAATTCCAGTGTGTAGGTGCAAGTAAGATTTCATGAAAAGTTAAGAGTGAAGAATGTGTTTCAAATTTTGTGAAAACATTTATAACAAACCTGGTTTGGGTGTGAGACTTCACCATGCCAGTGGCTATGGTGTGTACGTTTGGGTGTGAGACTTCACCATGCCAGTGGCTATGGTGTGTACTTTACCATGAAGACACGGATACAAAACCTGAATGTTAGCTCCAGAGCTTGCAAGGGTAAACTTATAAATTTGAGATTTTATTGATGAATTAAATCCCATGAAATTCAGGAAAATATTGCAAATTATGCATTTTGAGAGGCCCAAAGGCTACTTTCCACATTTTTAACACTTTGAAAAGCCAAAAGCATATTGGGAGCATGCCTGAAGTAGACCTGGATGCTATTAACTGTATGATGTGTGGGGAGAAGGCAGGTTTTATGGGGAGGTGTTAAGCTATTCAAAATAGCATCTTTGACCTCCAAAAAGAGCTGGCTCATTGCAGCCAACAGGATGCAAAAATGTTGAAAGAAGCCTACATCCTCTACAAAAAGCAATGAAAGAAATGGCTGTGACAGTGGGAGTTAGAAAACAAGCTGAAGGTTTTCTTTGGACTTAGATACTTTCCATGCTGGCTCAGATTTAAATTTTTTATCCCTTCAACCAGGAAGCTTCTCTCACCAGATAATCACCTCAAGCAGAAAAAGGAAGATTCCACCCAGGCTATTTGGAGGCTGCTATTTACATGCTGTAAACATTCACTGTGCATTTGCTAGTGTTTGCTGCTTGAATATCAAGCAGTCCCTACTTTCAAGTGGTCTTCACTGGTAAAGTCAGACTTAGTGAATTTAACCACTAGTTTTATTCTGCCATGGATGCATTATCAATTGTATCAAAGTACTCATGCAGTTTCTGCTCTTAGTTTTATCACCTTTGAGAGCTACCAAGAAATACAGGTTTTACTCAAAATGTTAAATCTGTGTGAGCATGACTGGAAGGTTGGAGTGTGACCTGAACTTGCTGGTATCATGGAGATCCTTTTGGACAGAGATAATACGATTTCTCTATGTAACAAACTCCAGGCCAGGAAGCAAATTTATAGCTGTGATTTTGCATGTTTGAACATGTCTGGAGATAAAACTAAGCTATGCTATCCTGGACACCTTGTAATCTGCTCTGAGAACCCTGACTTTCTCCTGAGTCTATGTGCAACTTCTAGAGTTACTAGATGCTATGAGGGCTGCTTTTCACAGTGCCTTCCATCTCACACACCTACACAATATATTTTCTGGGAGGTCACTGTAAACTTAAGACACATCTGGAACCAAATGTGATTACAAAACTGAGCAACAGTCTGCAAAGTCTCAAGGTTTGTTCTTTTGGCCAGTCAGCTGCTGGCCAAGAGCATCAAAGTAGATCTTCAGTGAAGAAGAAGGCAGGAAAGGTCAAAGTTTCCTGTTTAGTGAACAAGGACAATGCATAGGTTATTCCTGTAAGAAATAAGGTATTAAGTTTTAATAGCATTGTCTGTTAAAAAATCCTGCCAAACTGCTTCTGAATTCCTTAGTGATAAAATCTAGATAGGGACCAAACATGTTAGAGACTGCCCTTACGAATGACTGCTCTGAATATGGCTTTTTTAGCTGCATTCCAAGACTTCTTGCTAATAGTTTAACATATTTGGAAGGTAAGTGAAAGAAAGTTTTTGGAAGGACTCTTTTCTCAGAACTGCTCTCATGTTATCCATATACATCCAGACATATGAAATCTGTTACAGCTGTTACAGGAAGAGTGTCTGAACACTCACATGGCTTTTGTGATATCTGTGAACCTCTCCTTATGGAGAGGATCTGATGGCTATATTCTGTCAGATCAGAAAAACTATGTCAGCAGGGTGAGCAAAGGAGGAAGACTGAATGGCCTGCATGAAAACTGAAGGCTGTGTTGTGTCTAAAGAGGCTAGTGAAAATGTCAATTTTGAAAATTTGAAAGCTTTAGTCTGTTACTTAGACCATCCACAGGAGCAGTGTAAAGACATAATCACCCAACAGCCAGCCTATATCAATAACAGAAGATTGCTGATAGAAACTTAAAGGACTTCTCCTGTATGCATTCTTTTCAGACATTTTTGAAGGTTAAGTAACTATGTGAAACTTTTCTTTACAGACAAAAAAGTTAGAAAATATTAACCTAATGTTATTGCAGACTGGAAATACGGTATCACAGATTGTAAAATCCAGTAATCTTGGCTTAAGGAACCATTTTCAAAAGCCTTTTTTTCAGTTTATGGAGTGCTTTTATGGAAGACAATTGTTTGCACTCAGTGTGTGAAATGTGATTAATTGTATGTGACTTTGATGGATACTGCTTTTGAAATGCAATTCAGAAGGGACTTAATTGTTTGTGTATGAGTATCATATCCATAGATCAGAACATATATAGCCAGGGTAGGAAAAGAAAAAGCTAAGCACACTGAGTACTTGGCTTTTAAAAATCCTTAGAAACAAGGTGGATATCACAACCCCGATCAGTGAGTGAACCTGTCAATCTTGAGTTCTCTCCAGAAGCTTCTGAAGGTGATACCAATGAGCTGGCTTTTCTGTGGCAGAACTGAGACATTTAGGGCTTAAGAACTGAGCTACTCCCTTCAGGCCAACTAGCAGTTGAGGCTTTGAAAAAATCAACAATAGAATATCAAAAGCAAGAACTTCTTTGTTGGTGACTCCTGGGTCCCTGAAAACATGACTTGGTTGAGAGATGAGAATATGCCTCTTTTGCAGCTCTGTATCAAGGCCCTATAAGACCCATGGCATTTGACTCCTGGTCATTCAAGTACTGATTTAAGTAGTGACCAACTCACAAAAAGCTCTTGGTATCTTAAGAGAAAGCTCTTGGTTTCTCACTTCCAACACAAAAGCTGGCAAGAAGCCAAATGAAAGAACCACATTCATTTGAAAAAAAAAATACAACAACAACCAAAAACCAACCAACCAACCAAAAAAAAAAAAAAAACACCAAAAAGCAAACAGGTTTTTTAAAAATAAAACCTCTTTTGCAGTATCTAGCAGGGTTTATCAGGCCCGGGGCCCAGACACCTGCAGGGGTAATTAAGGCCATGTGTCTTGCAGAGGAAAATACCAGAGCCACAGGCACTCTCACCTCCAGGATACTGAAACAGAGAACAATCTGCAAAGAACAGCTTCAGCTGAATGCATAAAAGCCAAACTTCTCACCCCAGTGCTTTTTAGATATCTGATATGTGTGAGGCAGGATGATCCACACAAAAAAAAATTGAATGTGCCTCTGCAGAGCAGGAGAAACACAACTGCCAAATTCAAAGAATGCCAAGTAACTGCAGTTCTGTTGTCCAGGAAGTATTGGGAAGTGTAGATAAATATTACAAGAGAAGGAAATGCTGAAGTACTACTAACTACACTGGGCTGATCTCAAATATATTTCTTAGAATGCTAAATGAGGTTTTGTGCATAAAGGCTTAGTCGTTAATGATTTCAGTTTACTCAGTTTGGGGCAGAGTATTATCCAAGCTCTTTTCACACCTAAGTCTTGTAAAGTTTTGCAAAAATGCCCTGTCTCAATTAAATATATCTTAACTAAATGCAGCAAAATATGCACTTTTGGAACATCTGAAAAGTCATTATAAAGACATTGGACTGGATTTGAGATAATTTCTGCTCTTCCCTGCCTTCTCCTTTAAAATCTGAAACCTGGAGAAAGTTTTCTAACTCAGTATAAGATGTATACATTTTAGTTTTGGGTTTTTTTAATATTGAGTATTACACTTTTACTTTAAATAAATTTATTCTTTAGGACTGCATTGTATAACAGCTTTGAACGAGTATGTTGGGATAAAGAAACACTATGGCGGGGAAGGGTAAACAAAAGTCTTTGAGCCTACCACAGAAGTTTTACTAAGTAACATGACTAAAAAAAAGTATCTGTTTCAAGATCACCTCTCTAGGCTTGCTGAAATATGTTTGAGCAAGTCTAGGCATGCCCTAGGTGTTATAGCTTAGATTTATAAATTGTGTCACCAGCCAGTTGTGCTGCTGTTCTTAAATCTGTTCGGAAGATAAGTCCTTGCCATGGTAATGTAGAAAAACATATGGTGAAATACAGAGGCAACTGAGCAGGGTTTTTGCAGTGGTTGAGTGTGCAGTGTAATACTAGAGGTATTTTGTTTAAAATTCATTGCCTTTCTAGGAAAGGAAGCACAGGTTGTGAATGTTCATACAAGTCAAAGTATTTTCAGCAGTTGTTTTCTGCAGGGCACACAGCAAGCCACGCTGTGTCTGGGCATTCAAGTGGTTTGCCAAGGCCATAGGCAGATGCTGTTTCCCAGTTCTCTGCCTCCCCAGCCAGAAGGCATTGCCCCCACAGCTCTGCTGGCTGAAAGCACTTCTAGTGCTACAGGTAAAGCCACCTCCCTCATCTTCAGTGGCAGGTCAAAGTTGCTGGCTGACTTTGCCAGACGAGATACAGTTAACAGACCCCTTCAAAGGGCAAACGTGTGAACAACAACAATGCAGCAATTGCAGACCACGAAGTTGGTACACTCTTCAGCTAACATAGCTGCTTGCAAAATGAAGAGCTCTGATTTCTGTACATGGCCTCACAACAGTCCTCCATCTAGGAAGAGCTCTATCTTACACATCTTAGTTACTTATCCCAGGTTTATATGTAATTTGTGGCTTTAGACCTCCCATCTGATTTTAGAAGTCTAACATCATATCCATGAGGGTCTACAAAATTAGGACAATAATATAAAGTGAAAGGAGTTTTTATCACAGCATTCACAAATGTAACTATCCAGAAACTTAGTGAAGACCATTGAGTGGTCCAAAACAAAGGTTTTCAGTAACTTCTACCATGGACGACTGAGTTGAATCATCCTTTTCACAAAATTATTAAGCTACGTCATGAAACAATTAGGTTCTCCTCTCCCACTGGTCCAGAACAGCAGTGCACTCATGGTTATCAATTCTTTTTCCTAATTCAGCAAAGATTTCCTCATACCAGATGGAAACCATTTAGCATTTTCAAGAACATTTTTGCCTGAAGCCAAACTATAAAGATGATAGGTCATGTCCTAAAAACACTTTTCTCACTGTAGTTTTAAATCACCTTTCCTGTAGTTAGTTGACCAAAACTCTGGATAATAATGTAGAGAAGGACTTGAGAGTGTGGTACAGCAATGCCAGTACTTGTATCTCTTTTGAAGTCTATGATAAACAGTGAAGTATTCATTTTTCAACAATTTTTTTGTTCCCCAGAGGCCCTGGAACCTTCATCTTCCTTCTCTGTGCCCACCAGCTTGTCTGTTTTAAATCCCTCTTTCTTTTCTATCCATGTTCATTGATTCATGGGTTTTGTGCAAGAGGACAGCATAAAGCTGTGCAGTGAGGGTGTCATCACTGTAATTGAGCATCGATTATTTAAAGAGCACAGTTGTTACTTTGGTTGATGAGACCATCTCTGAGACTGACATCCACTCTGAGAACAGAAACTTGGGGTAATTTACCAGATCCTTTTTATACCCCTTATCAGGATTAGTTTTACCTTTTATAAATCTGCAATACTGCAGCAGTAGATTAGGTCCTTGCAATGGGTGCTGCATTTGGTGCTTTACTGAATGATAATGTCGTGATCATCAGATATCTGTAAATATTGACCTGTAATGAGAAACACATAAGCAAAATGCAGGTTGGCTTTTATATTGAAAAAAAAATACACTCGGCTGTGCTGTAAATAATAGCTTTTTATTTCATTTTATTTTTTTCCCCGAGAAAACTTTCTCCCTTTCTATCATACATCATCTTGATCTTCCACTCATGCTGACAGACAGAGGATACAAATGATTTTTAGAGGTCCACAAGGATAAAAATCAGCAGGGATTATTAAGCTTTTTCTGAGCTGGAAAATGCTATGCTTCAGCATCTGGTTAATAAATATTTATTTTGCTTCTATTTCTGTTTGCACATGAGGCCCCATCATGTCTGTTTGAACAGTGAATATTATGGTTAAAAGACATATTTCCAGGGGCGGATATGTTAAAGAGTATGTGTCACACCTTGGGTGAAACTGAGATTTTTAAGGAGCGTAACATCTCTTTTTTTTTCCCCCAGCAGCCAAAAAGTACAAAAAAACTTTGAAAAGAAACTAAATCAAATCTTAACTTTTGGACTGAGATTCTCTACAATCTAGAATGAAAATAAAAGGCTCTCTTGTCAGATGAGGATGCACGTTGGCAGGAGAACTGAATATGCAACAAGTATCCTTACAAAGTGGTGATGAGAAGCATGTCTTTCGAGGGATGAATGTTCTGTGTAATGTGCTTTGGCCTTGGACATAAAACACAAGACAGCTTTAAAGTATCTGTAGCCTTGAAAGCTGGTTACAGGATATTCACACATTCAGTCGGTTGTTTTCTTGTTTTGACTCAGTTGTCCTAAGTCAGCAACACACAGAAGGGAAATGAATATTTTAACTATTTAAATATATTAAACAACAAAAACATAAGATTAAGAAAATGTCACAGAATGTGGAAAAGACGCTGATGTAGCCTGGAGGCATTCATGTCAGCAGAAGGCTGGATTCAAGTAGTGGAGGAATGGAAAGGCCACAACAATCCCATTATAATCAGTACTGCTGAGCAACTTAGATACAGAGGTTGCTGCCAAATTCACCGTAATAAAGGAATGAGTTGTGTTCCCCGCCTGGGAAAAACTGGGTGGGAATATATGTGCATCATGTGAGTAAACTGAAAAGACCTAAACTTTGAGATATTGCACTGACAGATCTTTTAAAGTTACAAATAATAGTGATAGGTGAAATTTTGTCTTAATAACTGCAGCTGTAAACCCATGGATGGAACATTGTTAGCAACTACTCATAATTCTATTGATAGGGATGTAAAAATAGACCATTTTCAGCTGTTGTGTACTGCTAGCTGTTTCCGATGGGCAAAATGCTGAATCTGCTCTGTGGTGGGTTTTTTTATTTGTGATCTAGAATTATATAGTGCAGTCATAAGGGTATTTAATAACGGTCTTATTATTGTCCTGAAATAGAGCTCACCAGCTGCAAAAACCCAACATTTTATTTACCCTCTCATGCTCTGTGGCTTCCCATAGATGAAATGGTATTTATGCTTGACAAATATTCCACTTAGTATCTAAGGTAAGGTGATGTGCTTAGCAAGAGCTGAAGCCCATCAAAATGAAGGTTAATCCACACAGAGAGATGAGCTGTCATTCAATCACTGCTAGCAAGACTGCAGGAGTTTCAGCAACCACGAGACATGACAGCCCTTTTGGGATGGTTGGTTTGTTGTTGTTCTTTATTTCCTTTTTTTTTTTTCTGAGAATAATAACCAAGTTATGGTACAGACACTTCTTTCCCAGTGGCATAAAATAAGCCGCTGGAACACACTATAGATTTTTTTTAGGAAAACAAACACACGAACACACCAATTCCCATGCTAGTCAGAGAAAGTTTGGTTTGATTAGAGTCTGGACCCTGGAACACTTGCTCAGAGGTCACAAATCTTGGAGTGAACAAAGAAAAGACTGATGTTACAAGGGAGGAAATTGGCAGATGGAAGCCAAGAGAACTGCTAGCTGATGCCTAGCTATTTGTGCCTGCCGAGCTCTGTATGAGAAAAGGTGGTTTCTTTGTCTACCACCATTTTTTGTTGTTTGTTTTAGGGCTTACTGGAGGAAAGAAAGTATGATGAGAAAATGCTGACTGTGATGCAGCTGAAGTGTTTGTAAAAGGGCTAAATTCACTGCCAATGTGATTCAACATTCAATACAAGCAATGGAGCTAACCCATGGGTGAATCTGGCACCCTTTACTTTTCAGATGATTTAGTACATACTTGTTAGAAAGAGTAGCTTGTATTAGCCCATTAGTGTATGCCATGGTTTTAATCCATTGCATATGTATTGTATTCATTTTGGTTATTAGGGCTGAGGGAAGTAGGGCTCATGCCATGTAAAAACACACACAGACTTGTAAAGCTACTTGTTACTATAGCGTCCGTACATCTGCCAGGTGAAGTCAGGAGTAATAGCAACACTTCTTGCATGTACAAATTTTCCTGAAGCCTCCAGTTTAATCACATGCGCATCACTGTTCCTGGAATGGAGCAGGGATGGAGCGCTCCTGGGTTTGCTGCTTATTATACTATCCAATAACACCCCTTCAAGGAACCTTTACAGCATCAGATTGCAGAGAGGATACAAATATCCTTCCCTTCTAGGACACAAATTTCTCTTGTTTATTTGACTGACTTTTCCCTAGCCTGTGGCAAAGGACTGTTGTGATGTGTACCATTAAATATGCTTCTCTGTCAGGTTTTTTTGGGAGATTGTGAAGGAATTTTTTCCTAAGTTCTTTCTGTGAGAAGCTTTTTTTGTTCCATTCAAATTTTATGCAATCTCCCTCTCCTTGCAATGGCTATATTCTTACATTTTTGCCCTATGCTTCTCATTTTCTATGCTGAAAATCACAGAATATGACAAGAAAAAATGTATTTTGTGATATTTTTCCCCACATAGTTTTCAGTGGTTTTTTTCTGGCAAATGGTCTTGTTGGGTGCTGGTTCATCTGCAAAACACCCTTAATGAAGCAGCAGAGATGATAGGTACAAAGAAAGCTCCTGGTGGTTTTGAGATGACATCTTTACACACTCAACTTGTCAGTAATTACTGTATAGGGTCTGAACTCTTCCCATCTCACCTGAATTGTTTTCTGGCAATGAAAAGGGCCACCCTTTGTACCAAATGCTTCAAGCCCACCAAAATTCACACTTTGACAATACCATTGAGCAAACTAGTGTTATGAAGTTTGCCTCGACTTTTTTTTCATAGTTATCATATCGTCCCGTGCCATCTGATAAACCATGAAAATAATTGGAAATCCATGGAAATAGTTTAAACCAGAAGCAGTAAAAAATCAGAACAGTTTCGTCGCAGGATGATTTATGGATCATTCAAAGAATTCACCCTCGTTTTCTTGTTCAGATTCATTTATGTCATAAAAAATAATTCTGAACAGTATAGAGTGATTAGATAATCAAAGCCTTGTAACTCAAAAGGAAAATGCAAGAAATTCAGATGTGTGCAATGTAGTGGCTGATCATTACTCTTTAACTAGAAGAATTATCTTATGTTGTTTACTAGTAGCATATTTAATAAAGAAAGATGTAAACAAGCTTTGCCAAGCATAAGATTTATTGTTGGGTAAACACAGGGAAAATGTATTTACAAGAATGTTTGTGAATTCTTAATTGTATTTTACATGAATATTTTTACACATTTTTTATTCACTTCATCTAGTCAACCGAGGAAAGATTTTCTTATGGAAGTGTACACAGAAAATAACTTTTAGGCCTGATTGTTGTTTAATTATGAAACTAAAAAGAAATTAATGCAAAAATAATGTGTTTATGGGAAATTAAGTGCAGAAGAAAATCTGAGGTCAGCCAAAAGAGGAAAATAAAGTCTATCTAGACTGACCTACCTCCAAACAAGCCAGTTGCAGTCCTGGGATCAGGACAGCCAGGTCAGCACAGAGCTGTGCCAACTGAATTGAGCTGACTCATTTATACAGCCCCTGGGAGCCGAATGAGTACTCTGTGTGGCACCATGCCATGCAGACATACTGTCCTTCTTCCTGGGCTATCTTGGCTATCTCTCCCATGACACAGCATTGTGTAATGTAGATGTGTCCTTAGGTGACCAACCATCACGCTCAGTGAGCAAATCCCAAACAGCAAATGCTCAGACAAAGGGCTGTAATAATTTATGAATGCTCTGTAAGAACTGATATTTGTTCGAATGAACTGCTAAATAACAAACAAAAGGGAAAAATCTGGGACCTAATTATAGAAAAGATATTAGCAGAGATGGGAGCTAATTTCGGCTGGCATATCAGACAGTTGCCAAAAGTATAGCTGCATTTTCTGAACCTAGTTTTAATATTCAGAGGCATTTTATCTTGCATCCTTTTTCTTCTTACCTGTGTGGTACCACGTGCAATACATTTTGCCCTCACTGTTAAGAAGTGTGAAATATACAACAGTTTGTTCTGATATGTTTCAAACATACTGTTGTGTTCACCCATACAGAAACCTTTCAGTGAGTGTAGTGTGCTGGTCTATTCATCTTAATGCAAAGCTCTGTTCAGAGTTTCACGCTCTTCAGTCATTACTTATATGCTGCAGCACATAGTGAATTACTCAGTAGTGCCTGAAGATCATTCAGTCTTGGCCGACAATATTTTCTTTTTAGATTGCAACCATTAATAGCAATTCAAATTGACAAAAGCCTTTGACAATACCCTTGGATGTATGTGCATGTATGCATGTGTTTGTGGAGAAAAGAGACCTGAGCACACGCTTGATTGCCATCCTTAAGGCCAGGTCTTTCCATTGTTGTAACATCAACGTTTTACCAAAAAAAGACTTATCATCGTGTTGTAAATTCAAATAGATTAAGCACTTGGAATTTACTTGTTAAGTCAAACTGCTTAATCCATTGGTGACCTTTGGAAAGAATGAGGAGAAAAGAAAAAATACCATGCAAAAATATACTATATTGTTTGGGAACATTGTATATGTAATAAAAAAACCCTTTATGCACATTTTTTTTCCAGGACATAAATAGAAGTACATATTTTTTAGAAAATAATTTCTGAACCCAGCAGCCATTTTTTGTCCCAGTTTTTCATAAATGGACTCAAGTCATACTGATTTTCCCCAAATAGAAAATGAAGTTACTCTGGTTCCCATTGACAGTGCACTGAAGGCCTGGGTAATCACCTTACCTTTTCTTCTGTCCTTTCCTCTCTTCAGCAGAGGGTGATGGTACTATTTTATTGCCTTGTAAAGTGCCTTCAGATCTGAGAATAACTGGAGCCTTGTATAAGTGTCAAGTACAACCACATTTCCAATATCTAATTAGGTCAAATTCTACTCCTACATATACAAATATGACTCTTGTTAAATTCAGCAGAATGTCAGAGGATGTAAGAAAGAATGTTTATACATAGACAAATCAGTTTTAAAGCTGTATAACGAATATTTTTAGATATGAGTAATACTTAACCTGAAGCATCCTGATGGACTGAATTTTGATGGAGAATCTCCATCCTTTATTGGACGGAGGGGGAAACATAGGATGAGAAAATGGCTGAGGTATTTCATGCCTTCTTTGCCTCAGTCTTTAATAGTAAGACCAATTATTCTCAGGGTATGCAGTGCCCTGAGCTGGAAGACAGGGAAGGGGAGCAGAATGAAGGCCCCATAATCCAAGGGGAAATGAACAGTGACCTGCTACATCACTTAGACACACACAGGTCTGTGGGTCAGATGGAATGTGAGGGATCAAGGGGATTGAGGGTGCTGGCAGAAGTGCTCACCGAACCACATTTCCATCATTAGTCAGCTAACCAGGCTGGGTCCAAGTTGACTCGAGGTTAGACAATGTGACATCCATCTAGCAGAAAGATCAGAAATTGGATTCAGGAAACTACAGGCCTGTCAGCCTGACCTCGATGCCAAGGAAGGTCATTGAGTAGATCATCTTGAAGGCCATCATGCAGCATGTACAGGACTACTAGGGGATAAAGCCCAGATAGTATGGGTTTGTGAAAGGCAGGTCCTGATTGACCAACCTGATCTCCTTCTATGACCAAGTGACCTGCCTAATGGATGAGGGAAAGGATGTTATCTCCATGAACTTCAATAAAACCTTCGATACTGTCTCCCGTTCTCCTGGAGAAGCTGGCAACCCATGGCTTGGACAGCTGCACTCTTCACTCTGTGAAAAATTGTCTGGGTGTCCAGGCCCAGAGAATGGTGGTGAATAAGTTTCATCCAGTTGGCAGCCGATCACCAGTGGTGTCCCCCAAGGCTCACTACTGGGTCCAGTCCTGTCTCATATTTTCAATGACATGAACTAGGAGACCAAGTGCCACTTCAGCCAGTTCACAGATGACACCAAGCTAGGTGGGAGTGTTGATCTGCTGGAGGACAGGAAGGCTCTGCAGAGGGATCTGGACAGGCTGGATCAATGGGCTGAGGCCAATTGTATGAGGTTCAACAAGGCCAAGCGCCAGGTCCTGCCACTGGGTCACGACATCACCATGAAGCGTGATAGGCTAGGGAAAGAGTGTCTGGAAAGCTGTCCAGTGGAAAAGGATATGGAAGTGTTGGTTGACAGCAGCTGAACATGAGCCAACAGTGTGCCCAGGCAGCCAAGAAGGCCAGTGGCACCCTGGCCTGTATCAGAAATAATGTGACCAGCATGACTAGGGCAGTGATCATCCCCTGTACTGGGAACTGGTAAGGCCACACCTCGAATCCTATGCTCAGTTTTGGGCCCTTCACTTCAAGAGAGACATTGAAGTGCTGAAGCATGTCCAGAGAGAGACAATGGAGCTGGTGAAGAGTCTGGAGCACAAATCTTACAAGTGAGCTGGGGTTGTTTAGCCTGGAGAAAAGGAGGCTCAGCGGGGACCTTATCACCCTCTACAGCTCCCTGAAAGGAGGTTGTATCCAGTGTCTTCTCCCAGGTAGCAAATGACAGGATGAGAGGAAACAGCCTCAAGTTTTGCCAGGGGAGGTTTAGATTGGATATTAGGAAAAATTTCTTCCCAGAAAGGGTTGTCAGCCATTGGAACAGACTACCCAGGTAAGTGGTTGAATCATCATCCCTGAATGTATTTGAAAGACTTGTAGGAGTCGCACTTAGGGATATGGTTTAGTGCTGGACTTGTCAGTGTTAGGTTAACAGTTGGACTCGATGACTTAATGGTCTTTTCCAACAGAAACTATTCTATTCTATTCTTGTATTTAATTTCTACTTTGTACTTTAATATAAAAGTCACTCTTGCAGAGGCCTCAAAATTTTACATCTGTAGTTTTATGCCCAGTAAGGCTGTGGGATCTGCTCATACTGTGACCTGAGGGCACAGGAGGAGATGTCACCTGGCAGCCCTGCTCAGAGCCCAGCAAACACAGCACTCTTGGATGGAGTCAAAGAAAAGCTCCTGCCCTGCAGCTGCTGAGTAGTTGTGCTGAGCCTCTCTGGATGTACTCAGTATCCAATTCCCAATTCTCAAATGTAGAGAGAAGTCATGATCCGAGGAAAACAGTAGCTATCAGAGATATGGGGAAAGAGATAAAGTCTTTGTCAGCCCCTCAGGAAATCCATGTCTGAAATGACCAGCTTGATATTTGTGGGATGGATGCCAAAACTGCATAGAATTTACTGCAAATCAATGTATTATTGCAACAGCCATATCTTTCTACTCCTCGTAAAAAATCGGGCCTCTGTGACTCTGGTTTACAATTGTAAGGTAATAGAAAGTTTAAACTAGAGCATATTTTTTCCAGTGCACAGAAAAATCTTGTGCACTTTTCTCTCTATAATGTGTAGAAGTTTTCACTAATATTATTGTATTTAGGTTTCCTGAACATTCCCGGCAATTCCTCTGCTTCAGCTGCTTTTCTCAGAGCAAACAAATATTTGCAACAAGTAGAACTGTGTGAGTTAATAGAAGGGGGGGAAAAAAGACAAAAAACCTGGCAAGCAAGTTCTCTGTTTCTTTGAAAACTCTCCAAAACCATGAATCCTGTGAGAGCTTAATTAAAATGAAAAGGGAATTTTCAAAGGGAGAAAACAAAATAAGCTTTTTTTAATGCTCTATTTTTATTCTGAGCTCAGAAAATCTCTTTCTCTTTTTCAACTGGTTTCCCCAAAACATAAATATTGGCAGCTTTAAGGTTTGTTTTTCATCCTCTTGAGCAAGAAACAGTGAGTTCAAAAGCATTTTACAGTCAAGCTTAGAGGGTTTGCTCACCCAAGCTTGGATTTCTGACACAACTAGTGAGTCTAGAACAGTAAACACTACCATGAAATCAAAGCTGCCATTTCAAGGGAATTATGATTAAATGGTAATGTATTCACTGCTGATAATTAGAGGGACCTGTTTTTTTCAGGCACAGCAGTGCATACAGGTCAAGGTCAACCAAACTCTACACACCACCTTAGGTTCACATGATGAAAGGGTACTTCTTCAGCCAACCTCACTTGGGAAGCAAAAGTCTCATCTGTTTTCTTTTAACCAGCTAGCTGAGTGGCTGGGTATTGCTCCAACATGAGTCCAGATCAGTATTTGAATGTTTCAGGACATATCAAGGCTTATCTGCTCCAACCATCTGCTGATAAGCCACTACTAGTTGATATTTCAAAGCTTTAGAGACAGAAATTGATGGAACTTGAAATGGTTTTTTTGGATATCCACATTCTTGTCAAAAATGCATGAGTCCTTTCAGCCCTTAATAAGAACAACAAGCCAATAGTTAAGTGTCAAAATTTTCAAACAATCTAAGTGACAAAAATGATCATTTATGTCAGTTTGCTTCATCCAGCTCTGCAGTAGACTGACACTGAAATGTGGAAACTTGCATGTTAACTATTGATGAAAACACAATCGCAGAATCCTGTGTAATCTGCTCTAGGTGACCCTGCCTTGTCAGGGGGTTTGGTCTAGGTGATCTCCAGAGGTCCCTTCCAACCTGAACGATTCTGCGATTCTGTAAATCTTTTCTGACTTCACAGGTATAAATCAACAAATGATTGCAGTTGCTGTTGGGGGTTTTCAAAAGCTCTGAACATACATGGTACTCTGAGTAATCATGTGTTCATGCACAAGACCAAACTCCCAGCGTGTGCAATGGTGTTATTGCACATTTGATGTAGCGTTCAATCTTCTGATCTAATCAATGCAATGTAAGGGCTTGTGGGAAAGTGTTGAGGCAGGTTTGAGGTTTACTTTGTGTGCAACAGAGAGCTACATGCCACCAAAGTCAGCCTGAAGAGCTCCATCTCACTCTCTGTGACACTGCATTTGAGCAGATCAGCTAATAGAAACACATATGCAGAGTGATTTATGTGTCTGTTGTCAGACACAGTAATTAGCAGTGGCAGGGTCTTTTTCAGTTTGGAGAAGGACCTGGCCCCATGGACTTATCCCTCCAGACAGCACTGCTGCATTCATTCCGAAGTTCACTGAAAGTGCTTTTAAGTAAATGTACTTTCCTGTGCACTGCTTGCCAGTCCTATATGTGGTGAACATCTTTCCAATAGTGGAAGAAAGTGCTGTGCATGTGTTTTTTCTTCCAGAGGTCATTTATGGGACAAAAAAATCAGTCTTCTAGATGACTCGCTTAGGATTTTAAAAACATGGCTTGTGCTAGACTTATTTTAAATATTGATGGCAAGATTTAGTCAAGGTTTTCTGAGGATAACGGTGGCTTATGCAACCAGTCAGCACACAGCTATGTGCTGATTGATTTCTCTATTTTACAGGGAATTTTTTTGTAGCTGATCCAAACACCAGCTCATTCTTTCCCCACTTACTTGTAATTTAACCTAGGTACTTAATGAATTACAAAAATGGACAGAAATCATCATCCTATAAAGAAAATACATTTCTAATTAAAAACTATGTATATGGGTCACACTTTGCAGAAGGAAGCATAAGTCAAGCATCATTCTTCTTGATTTGTTCCAGGTCACTGTTTTTCTCTGCCTGGCTGCAAAACACTAATGGAGCGTCATGATAAAAATTCACTTTTGTACCCATCTGTTATATTGCGCTTTTAATGTCTATTTTATTTAATGCATCTTGATTTTACTCCACTCCCAGATGCAAACACACCACACTTTATTAGAATAAAATTTTATCCCTTTTGGTCCTCTAAATGAGAGAAGAAGCTGTAGAAAGTTTTCTTTGCAACACTGAGAGTTGTAATATATGTTAACATAATAAATTGACAATTGTCAAGTGCACATTCCTCTCAGAGTCAGTTTCTAGACACTGCAGTGAGTCCCTCTAATCTAAGTTGGTTTTATTGACATTAACAGAGAACTTCTATAGCAAAAGTGTTTAAAAAAGGCAAAGTCAATAGGGAAGACTTTTCTGTGCTTCAAGGAATATTGAAGAAGAGTACATAAAGAGGGAGATGGAAATGTTTTCCTGACAAAATGAGGCCTAAGTAGATGTCTTCTAAAATAAGCGTTGTTTGATAACCAGTGAAAGACAAGAGATTTTGGACTACTCTGGCATTCTGTTGTTAAAAGAAGATATTGAAGAGAAAAGAAAGATATGAAATATCAAATGTTGAAAGGAAAATGTCAGCAGCATACATCTCCAGAGCATATGTCTAATGCAGCAATTATCCACCTTTTTTCTTATTCCTACTCTTGTAGATCAAACATTTTCAAGCAGCCCCATATATAAGCATCAACAGTAGGTGAACATGTATCACTATTAGCTTAACAACCTGGTAGGGATTATGATCCCTCCTTTGGCAAAAACTGGTCTGTTGGAATCAGTACCAGTTATATACACTGTGGCAGCACCTTGAGGCCTGAGATGGATCACTGAGAGATAACAGCAAGATAATCCTGACAGATGTAATAAGCATGAGTTACAACTACTGGCCACCCACTTATTGCCAAATGCTTCATTAATTTTGTGCATTTAATGTTTGTATGCCTTTCTATGTTGTTATCTCTTCTTAGCAAGTTACATGATCATTTAAATCTGCATGCTCTCTGGATATTTTATCTATTACAGTGCCTGATAGTAGTGCATCTAAGGTGCTCTTTGAAAAGCCCTGAGACAGAGGAGGGGGATGCAGTAACTCCACAAAACACTGCTTACAATAACTGAGTTTGTGGAAGGGCTGTTCATGTGATTCCCATGAGTCACAGCATTCCTCTGCCCTTCTTCTCAACTTGATAGGCTTGGACTGCCTTTGTATCTTACAAGCTCATACAGAGCCCCTACACCTGCCAGCTGTATCATGTCTTGTGACACATCTCTTCTTCACACAATGTTCTGGAGGCCTAATCATAAACATTTTATCGAGAGCCCATCCTTTGGAAATCCTAGCATTGTCAACTCTGTTTTATTCTTGGGAGTAGTAACAGTCAACTCAACACCCCCTAGAAATAGTTTCTAATTAGAAAACCTAGCAGAATTGAGACTGCTAAGTCAATGAATTGCTTTTGAAAAATCACCCTGACAAATGGAATTTGCAGGTAAGTTCCTTAAACTTCTCTCTGAAGCTTTTATATTAAGGTGGGAATAAAAAAGTAGTATTAACTTGGCCAAGCATGGGGAGAGATCAGCTCCTGAGCTAATAGTGAAGGCATTCACCCAGGATAAAGAAAACTAGTCTGCTAGGCTCTACTTCAAAGGACAGTTTCCCTAGTTTACATTGCATACATCGGAGAACAGATTCCTTCCTTTAAGGTGAATGTCCTAGCCAGAAAGCTGGAGACTTGAGTACAAGTTTATGATTTTTTTCTATCTGTCTCAATGGATATTTAATTATACCAGTGCAATCTGGGATAGTTCCAGGGCAAAGGACCGAGAATGCCTCCATCCTCACATTTCCCCCTGTAGATGGTAGTTGTGGTTTCACTTTCCTTGGGAAGAAGGCAGGTTTCATTCATCCAGTGTGAACAATTTAACTGAGTAACTTTTACTGGGTAACAAGGGTCATGGGACTTCTTTTCCTGTATTCCAAAGCTTTGGTTGACTCAGTGGTAGCTTCTGAAAAAAAGGCATTAGGCATCCAACTGCAGAAGCAGACTCAGCAGTGAGCACTGGGAAGCAGTACTATTCAATCCAGGCTAAGGGACCTGCATTTAGTCCACGTATTTGTCGTCCTGCACAATATATGACCTTTTGGCAATCTGACTCTTAGCAGATTAAGTTTTTGATGCATGCTTAACCAATCCATCATTTTTGGAGCCTAGGGCTGCCATTTGAGAGCTGTGAATCCCATTAAGCTTCCACACACCAAAAGGTTAAGAATCACAAGGTTGTGATTCATTCCATTCCTTCCAGAGTTATTAGGGAAAGAAGCAGTGGTTGGAAGGGGGAAAAGCAGTGATTGTGAGGGGTTGTTCCTTCAGACTTCCAGCAAATGGAACCTAAATGAAGGAAAGAGCGATCATGCAGACAGAGAGATGATGGGGAAAGCACCGAGATAGAAGGATCGTGAGGCAGATTTAGTATTTAGCATATTCACCTAGTCTTCTTGGAAGTACTCCCACACCCAGGGGACTGCTTTAGCCAAATAAAACACAGTGCCAGTGGGATCTCCATCGATCTGTCCAGATGAAGCAGGACCCCGGCAACAACAAATGCAAAACAAAGATCAGATAAAATATAAGTAATAAGGAGCCTGATTATCTCATGCCTCTGATGAAGGTACTGCACTAGAAGAATGAGGAATAATCTTGGGTATTAGACACTGTTTATGACTTCCATTTTTTAAAAGCCATTGGATAAAATACATAAATAGCTTTGGGTGCATAACCTGAATTCAAACATGGACTTCCCCCACCCATGGCAATGAACATTTAAAGCTTTTGGGGTAGGGTAGGAGCACTTTTAAGGTTCATGTGCAAGAGGGTGCGAAATGAACATTTTCTTCTAACAATTTTACACCCTTTTGAATTTCTCTTGAATAAAAACATTCCTGATGTGATATAGAGCAATCATTCAGCCCTGTCGGAATAGGTGATATGCATTACTTGTTCTGAAAGCCAGCAGTTGTGCTACATTAAAACCAATAAAGCAATTGATATGTTTTATTTTAAAAGTAGCTTTCCCAAAGTGCTAGATTCTAGTCTCAAGAGTATAATGGATAGATCACAATACAGCTTGAAAACCCGACCACCCTACTTGCTTACAAAGGCATAGCTGTTTGGGATTTCAGATCATGTCCCTTTTGTGTACACTACACATCTGAGAGCTGAAGTTGGCCTTGAACTGGAAAAGGATTAAATAAGTCTGCCTCATTTTTTTCATAAAACCTCAGGCTCTTTGTGACACTAGAAGATTGTCTGAGTCATACTTTCATATTAATAAACCATATATGTTTTCACACATTTCAGGTTAAAAATAAATGTATTGCATTTGCAAGTCATTTGTTCAAGGAAATTCACCATCTTCAAAGCACATATTTCTGCTCTTCTAGTTATCAGTTGAAATGAAAGGATGCAACAACAGGCTGGCAAGGTTTCTGGTTTTTTCTAAGTTATTGTGCATTTTGTTTGGGGGGGATTTTTAACGGAGGGTTAGTCTATTGCATAGGGTTTCAGGAAGTTTTTAAATTAAATTGAAGTTTTTCCATATCTGTCCAAAAATGTACTGTAAAAAATACATTTTCTGCTGAGAAAGATACATTTTCAGCACTTAATGAAATTAAATGTAAAACCTATTTTCTCTAAGATGTTCCAACCTTATATAAAAATAAAAAAAAATCTTGTCAGTTTTATGTCGCAAATTTAATTTCGTACAGGAAGTAAAATAATGTAAACCTGTGATTTGGAGATGCTGTAGTTCTTTTAAACAAATGGCCGAAAAATCAATTTGTAGAAATTCTGAAACATACTGGGAAAAAAACTATGGCTTATGAATATGAAGGTATGACTCAGCCAGCTTATTAGCATCACAACGAGCCTAAGGTTTTATGAAGAAACTGAATTAATATTTGTTCAGCACTTTGAAAATGTAAAGAGCAGTGTACATGATTACTAATTGTTTGCTTTACTATTAAAAATTGGAACAAATACCTGTGTGAAATTAATGTATTTCAGAGTAATTCATAGGAGAGTCCACAGGTAAGCTAGAAACCTAATAGTGGAAGCCTCACACTTCACAATCTGAACAGAGCAGTTGGCAGAGCTTGAACATCTCCCCATCATCTGCAGTTCCCTTACACAACACTTACATGAGTTGCAGTGTTGTTACATCGGGAACTCCACACTGAATGCCTTGAACATACACCCAAACCTGTTGGTTGAGAGACAGTATTAGAAACCAAAGCATTTAACATTTTGGTGCTATTATAATTAACATTTAAGGGCTTGATCCACACTTCCTTAGAACTCCTGAGGACTCTACAATGTCTCTAGAGGAAAAACATCAGGTGAATGTCCATACCCTGTAGAAAAAAACAAGACTTGTTTTGCTCTTTGTATCTCCTAGTCAATCCTGAACTCTCATCTGTCTCATGTTCCTGTTTCAGTAGGATTAGTGGAGCATATCGACTCCCTAAAAGACTGAAGTTTCATGGTCTCGGACTGTCTGGAGTCACCAATAAACCCCTGACTCTTCCTGATCTTCAGCCTCTTAGAGAGGCTGAGGAGAGAACAGAACCTGGATTGGCAACTTTCTGCAAGATTACCGTGGCCGTTAAGTCAGCAGAAAAAAAAAAAGGATACCAGTGGTCTTGTTTAAATAGAAAGGATAATCACAACTTCTGGTCTGGTCAGGCTTTTCTAGTGTCTTGAGGGCTCTTCAAGGATTAAGGCAAGGGAATACAGTTTACAAACTGTGGCTGGATGCAGGAATGAATGACATGCCAAAATGCTAATTAACTTATGGATGAGGTCTGCTAGTGCAGCAGTTCTAAGTAGTGCATTATTCAAAACCAAAATAACAAGCTTCCAAGGGAGTTTTAATACCTCTTGGGTTAAACAGAAGTTTAAAAAAGATCTTCAAGATTACACTTTTCTGCTTAAGTTCCTAAATTCTGCCTAAATCCCATATTTGGCATCAAAGTCCTTTTTAGATTTGACTCTTGCTACTTCCCTGCATTGGAACATTATACATGTGGTCCTTAAAATACAGCAGCTGATGTGTTTTAATTTTACTAGCTAACTCTCATTACAATGATTTTCTGATACCACTGTATCGATAGAAAACGTATGCTTCAGGAAATACCATAAAATTCACAACCAGTGAGTTTTACAGACACCAAACAAAATATCCAGATAAATCTCAAGTATTTAGTGTGTACAGTAAGTAGCTGACTTCATTTCTCAACTGCCATATATTTGTTCATTATAAGGATATTATTGAGAATCATTTTGAATGATTTATGAAGCTCATATAGATTCAGGGTAATGTTAAGAAAACACTCTTTATTTTCTACAGACAGTAGATGCAGCCCCAACTTTTGCAAGCAGAATTATTTCTTTTATTTTAACACACAAAAAACATCTCAGTACAGAAGACTTCTATATGCTTTTAGCTACTCAGTAGAGAATGACTGCCAAAGTCTGAACAGCTACGACTCCCACCTTGCTTAACTGACCTTCTGAGAAATCGTTACTGTTCTAGACGTGCTTTTTTGGGTTGGATGGATGGTTGCTGTGCCAGCAACTTTGTGCAAAGCCTCACAGATACTCCCAAACCACCAAAAATTTTCTGTTGCAGGTTAGTAAAAACAAACCTTTCTCAAACAGCCAATACTTCCAAAAAAATATGCCCAGCCAAGCACATACACTGGTATCTCCAATAGTGTTTGTTCTGTGAATGTTTTCTGGGGAAAATCAATTCAGCCAACAGGCTGAGCAGAAGAGGTTTATCTGACTGCTTACTTGCACTGTCTCAAGGGCCAAGTTCAAAACAGCACTTTGAGTGATGTGCTTAGGTTGAAATCTGCTTCCGGTTTTTGAACACCCTAATCATCTCTTATCTGCATCTTAACAAATTCAAAAGTGGTTCCTGTGTGAGTACAGGTAAATCTGTCTCTGCTCACATATTTTCTGCTTCAGAGACTAAGGCTATTAACCAAAGTGCCAGGAACAACGGGATTTACTTTCTGAACTGATCATGCATAAGAACAAGGGGTTGCTGTCCACTGACAGCATCAGAGCGTTGAGAGCCAAATTTTAGCACCAACTCTGAAATTCTTTCAATAGTTAGGGGCTCCCAGGAGTGGAAAGGAATGCATGCTGGGCCCTATCACTTTCTGCTGGTATATTGCTGTTTATTTCTGAGACTCCTAATTGCTTAATTGAGCCAGAAGGAGTACCTCTACCATGCTGCTCGGTTTAATATATGCTATATAACAGTCTTAATTTATTTAATTTAAATATAGGGTATTTTATAGAAAATATCAAATATTAGCCTTAGCCTTATCTTCCAGCACTTTGTTTTAGTTCTAATACTGCTTCTCAAATTAAAGAGCTAATTATCTTCCCTGCATATCCATTAGAGATTCCATTCAGCTTGCCAGGAACCTTGTTTTTTATAAATTAAACTAAATTAGCTTCTGGAATTCTTTGCTCTCAGATTTTTAAATCATTGTCACAGTTCTCAGAGTTCCTTCTAACTTCCCAAGAATCCCAGCAGAGATCTAATGGCGTGGTGTCCTCACCTAACCAACTCCCCTCCTTCTCCACATTCCTGCTTTTGCTAACAAACACACTGGGCCTTGTTGGACAAAGCATTGGCAATTTTGGTTCATGTCATTCTCCAGCAAAGACTCTCCCTTAATCCTGTTTCCATTCAGTGGTTATCAGTTTAGTGTTCCATACACTGTCTGGGAGCTTCTGGTCCTCATTCCTAGGACAAAGTTCAAAGAACTCTGGATCACTCGCAGACAGTTCCTCAAAATTTATCCAAACTCTATTAACACAAAACATGGTTTATTTTGCTTTTACTTGTGGGAAAGATGAATGATGGCTGTGTTTTTAACTTTTTTTATTTGCACTCCAATGTCAATAATGTTTAATTTGCCAGGAATATTGTCTTACATTCTTATCCTTCTAACTTAGAGGTTAATGATTTCATCAAAAGCCAGCCAAGTCAAATGAAATAGTACTGTATAGTCAACTGTTTTCCTACTATTTGTTTTAAGAATAAAATTACTTTTATTGCCCAATGATACTACTTACACTATTGCAAAATGTATAATTTCTGAAGATAAAGCTGACCAGATATGACTATACTATTTTCCCTCTTTTTTATCAGCTATAAGTATGCATTTATAGATTTGCAATGAACTCAGATAACGTGATTCATCCCTGCCAATTGCAGTTGAGGAAACTGAAACCGCCAATAGAGAAATCAACACTTATTTGTTAATCAAGTTTGTATCATTAAAATTCATCTAAACAGAGCAACTTACAAAAAAGACCTGTAGGTATTCACAGAATACATCACTGTTACAGCTACACAACCCTCCAGCAAGGTTTGCACATATTGGTAGTTTGTTCTAATGCATGACACTTTTAAGGCCTGAGATATAGCAGTGATAGGTTGTCCCTGGTGATCATTTCACCACAAATGGAGGGCAAAAGTGGCTTGACTACCTACTTAGTCATAATGGGCTTAATCACAACCCCAAAACAGTCTCTCCTTGCCTGTACTTTAACTTCATAAGAACCATCATTCACTGACTAGGCAGGGCTGTGTGTGCCAAGGTCTCTCTCTCTAATCTGTCCAATGTCACCTTATTTTTGCTTGTTGTATTTCTTGTCTTATGATCAGTTTCCATTGCCCCAAGAGCAAAGCCAAAGAGCATCCTTCAAATCTAGTAAAGTCAGCTCCATTTATTTTGGGAAAGAAAGGACAGTAGTTCATATTTAATCATGGTTTATTATTTGTCTACTTAAGGTTTTGTATTGCTCCTGTCATCACAACATCTGAGCATTTTAGACATAAAAATTTGGCAATAGTTTAATTCCCAGAGGACTGCATGGAGCCTCTGGCTCTGCTCCCTGCTATTATATTCAATAGCTAGGATTTCCAAGGCACTTGTCGGTTTAGGTGCTTTACTCTCACAGAAATTGAATGTAAATTTTGCACTTCAGTCCTTTAAGCTGTTTTGAAAGACCCTTCTCATACTGTTTCTAGGAAAGAGAGAAACTGTAAAAAACAGCCACTGTGCAGCACAGGAAATACTAGTGAGCTGAGGATTTTCCTATGTGCTTCCATCAGCTTTTGCCCTTAGTTTTTCTTTGCCCTTGTGGTTCTTTCTGAAACCTGTGGAGAGCATATGGTATGAGAAGTGAAATTTGTTCCTCCTCCACAAATGGCAAAATAATGCTCATTCCTAAGGCTTTGCCCAAGGAAGGCACTTTTCACATCTAAGGAGGAGGCCACTGCCCTCCATGCCCATCTTTCAAATGTCCCAAACTCCAGCTCAAAGAGTTAGAAAGAGAAGGGACAGAGAGGGCCTAATAGGCACATTTATGCTATGTGTTGCCAGTGGCAGCTTTTGGGCACACTTAAGCAAACCATTTAACAGCACATAACAGCACTGCACAACACATCAGGAGAGGAACAAACTATTTTCCATTGAAGCTGCAGGGGGATATGTAGATAAGAAAAAATGTAATTACCAGAGCAATAATTTAGTCAGGATGCTAATACTTCTGATCTTACAAAAAAAAAAAAAAATCCCCTCACACCCTCAAGGGATATTAATGAACAGAAGTGGTTAAAACCTCAAGTTTTATGTCTCATTTGAAAGATCAACACAGTTGTTCTGGACTAGACACTGCAAAACATTCAATAAAATAAAATGGCAAACAAATCATTATTTGATTTTATATCCACTAGGAGCAATAAACAGTGAGGCCTCACAGCTTCTGCAGCGTCTGAGTAATTCTAAAAATTTCAGGACTGCAGCATGTAAGTGGTAAAACATCTGTTCAGTGTGGAGGGTTGTATATATTCTTTGTAGTTGTTTTTGTCATTTCTGGCTGATAAATAGTTTGGGGGCTCCCGCTGTATAGAAATGGCTAAATGGAGAGTTTACTTTTTCAATGTCTTATTTGACTCTTAAAAGTGCAACTACCATGTCCTCAGGCTCTTTTCCACTCCTAGATCTCAATATTTTTGAATTTGAAAAGCTTTTCACATTAAAATATTATGGTCAGTTTAATAGATAACAGATGCCACATGCCATGACTCTGTCTTAGTACTAAGTCTTTTGGCATGATGTTTCTAAAGAGTTAGTGTTATCTACACACACAGACCCTGAAATTCTACACAAATTTAAGAAGGCTGTGTTGTTTCTAGGGCAGAACAGGTTCAGGTTCTTGGTTAAGCATACTGACATAACTCTTAAAAAACAGATTTGGAACTGGGAATGTTATCAGAGACACCCAAGGTCTTCCTACCTGTCTGGCTTCAGGTTTCTCTGAAAAGAGGTGGTTTAGGTTGGCCACTGGTTTCATAGAAGTCTAGAGTTTGTGCTTTGCTGACTACAGAACCTGAGTTTCTGTGATATTTCTTATGGTAGAAATGCAATTGGTCAGTGTCACTCATGGAGTCTATTGAAAAATGTCTCCACTGGACTAATATGGTCTTGCATCTAATGCGGATTTTATGTTTTTTAATTGAAACTATTACATTGTCAAATACCAAACTATACTATGCAGACTAGTAAAGAGGGACAATTTATATTAAAAAGTGCTTAATTTTCCATAGAGGAAACTCAGTATTTTAGTGAATCAATGACTTCACCTAACTGTTCTTATTCAGATTTACAGTAAATAAAAAATGAAAAGAGGAAGAA
>NW_016690291.1:426059-628731 GCF_001604755.1 Lepidothrix coronata
CTTAGATGGATTGCCTTACAGGGCTGACGAGCTCCATCTGCCCGGGGGGCTGGGAATCGAACCCGGGTCGCAGCGGTGAGAGTCCTGCACCCTAACCACTAGACCACCAGGGGCCCCTCGAACCCGGGTCGCAGCGGTGAGAGTCCTGCACCCTAACCACTAGACCACCAGGGGCCCCCCAGTTATCTTTTAAAAGGTAGTCAAAGGTACTAATCCTATTTTCATCACTTTGGTAATCACCACAAATTAAATGGACATTAGGGCACCTTTCTAACAGAAACTAATATGGGAAATAGCCACACAAACCCATTTCTTCCCGGCCACTGTGAATACTGAAAAGCAAGGGGAAAAAATAACTTAAATCCTATTAGGACAATGGTCCCTACACATTCCAGTCCAAGATTAATTCTTTCCCACAAAAGCACATAGGTACATGACTTCAACCACCTTTTCAAAAGAAAAAATAAAGACATTTTGAAGAAAAATGAGATTAATCCTGATTCTTAAAGCCATTAAACATATGCTTAACTTTAAGTACATGTGTAATGTTCAGCAAAGCAGAAGCATAAAGTATAGATTTGTTTTTTAATCATATTTTGGTTAGACTCTATGTCGTATACAGACACATGAAAAAGAAAAGCAAGTTAAAGGGTTAGCTGGTTAAAGGGCCAAGTTAAACAAGATGTAATTATGGCTTCACTTAGCCTTTTTATTCCACTTCAAAGCTTCCATGTGGGAAGGGGTTTGGCAGGTTAGAGTCAGCTTTGGTGTCTTGTTTAACATGAGTTTTTTTCAATGACCAGCCCTTTTCTAATACATCTATTTCTTTGAGATACCACAGGACAAATTCAGTGTACCATCTGCAGAGAAGTCACACTGATACTACCTGGCCCAACCTCTTTGTAAGGTTGAGCCATTATTTTTCTAATTTGGATTTTATTGCTGACATAAAATCTTTAAAATCGCAGACAGAAAGCGAGATTTAAGGCATTGTGAGAAACGATAAATGGCCAGGACCACGTACTCTGAATCCTTTATCTTAATATCTAATATTAAACCCACAGGTAATAACATGGCCTGTGAAACCTTCTAGCTAGGTGTTTAATTAAAAACCAAGATCAAAGGTCATTGCTTCATTTAGAATACAAATCTCTCCCTTTGAAACTATAAGGGAGGGGGCAGTGTGCAATAGACTGAAATACAAAGCTTTTGTTCATCAGTTCCATGCCCACCCTACTACAGGGGCACTGTAGCTGGAATGCACCAAGCGTGTCAGCCCCCTCTCTAAAGCCTTTTTAAGGACAGCATCTTGTGTTTGCAATTTCTGAGCCTGGTTTCACAAGCTTCACAGATACCAGCTGGAGGAAGGGCTGCAAGACCAAGGTGAGTATGATCAGCACCAGGGTGTTATCCAGGAAAAGTGGAACTTCAGCATGTGCAGTGTAGGGGTGGGCAAACAAAAATTGCCTGTGTAGCTTACGATAGTAAATACTCTGCTTCTTAGCCTGTTCCGAATGCAACATAAAAAGGAAAGTAGGCCACGACACTATTAATAATTTTGAGTTTAATGACAGATGTAGCATAGGTAGTAAATTAAGTACAGAGGTGGGCAGGATTTTATTAGACACAGATGAAAAGTAAGGCTAGGCTTGTGATACTAAAAAAAAAGATCTCTATGCAACCTAAAATCTGTTCCTCATACAACTTGGAGATTTGAGAACAACCCAAACATGTTTGAGAACTTTCATTCAGCAGGAGTTAATACTCCCATTTAACTCAGCCAGACTATGACACAACACAAGTCCACAACCTTACTATATACAAAATCAGAAAAGAAACCATCTGCCTCTTTTTTTGGCCTTTGTAGTGTCTCCTGAAGCTTCTACTTCAACAACAATTGCCGTTGATGTTGTTCTCGCAGCGACACGATGCTTAGTGATTGAAAGTTATCTATAAAACCCCAAAAGATTGATCAACTATAGTTTTCATGACCTCTGCCACAATGTATAACAAAATTTAAATACGTGTAACTTATTTACAACTTATCAACAACTTTGTTGATGTGCAGAGTTCTGATGACATAGATCTGTTACGGAAGTAGATTGCTGACAGCACTTGCAGTGGAAATTAAATACCCTCAAAGCATGTGGTTTGCTTCCAGAGATTCTACAGGAATAGGCCATTGGTTTGGGCTGAGGCTTGCCCTATTCCTCATTGTGGCACTTATGGACATAGTTCAATGGTGGACTTTGCGGTGCTGAATTAACAGTTGGACTCGATGGTCTTAGAGGGCTTTTCCAACCTGAAGAGTTCTATGATTCGTTGTGAAATGACAGCTCTTTCTGCCACATTACACTCTGAGGAAGGGGTATGATTTCCCCCTCTTTTGTGGTTTTCCTTCTCTCTCCTAATGGGATTAATATCCTGCTCTCATTGTAGTAGTAGTCCAAGACTAAGGGTTTGTGAAAATCTGAGACAAAACCTCTACTATTTTGATTAATTTCTAACTACAGTGAATGAAACTTTTTCTTTCCTAACATCAACATCATTTAATAGTCTTTTTTTTAAGTATTATTTTGTATGACATACCATGCCATTCTCTTGGTTTTAGGATGTAGAGTATCTCTTCTAGTCCTGCCTAAGGATGGTAGATCACAGTCAATATTAGAAGCAGTGCTATTCTCTTTTTTTTTTTTTTTGCATTTTTGGCAATTATTTTCATTTTATGTTTGTCTTGATCCAGTGTCCCATCATTAAAAAGAATATGTAGTGGCTGATATTCTAAGGATCAAATAAATCATCTAAATAGTTAGATCATGATGTCTTTATTTGCCTTCAACATCCCTTTCTGTGGTTTGCACAGTTCCAGGTATGGATGTTTTATTTTAAATAATAATTGAATTTACTGAGTAAAATTTGTGATTAATATAGGTGTGAATTATTCCAGGAGCAGTAGACACTGCTGAATAATGGAAAAATATATTTTCTGAATAATTTATTTGAAAGACATAAGAATTGTACAATAAATTATTCAACCAATATGATTCAACTAGTCTTTAATCATTTTAAGGTGGCTTGTGCTCCCTCTACTGGATGATTAGGTGCTTCCAAAGGAACTAAAAACCTGTAGAGTAGTGATTTCAGAATTATTTTTCAAAATATTTAAAAATTCTTGGCTACAGGACAGTGAATCTTTCAATACATAAACTCAGAAGGGCATATCTTATTGGGCAGCCGTCTTTTAAAAGGTCAAGTTTTAGACATAATTTCTTGGCACTGTAGGCTGAATTAAAAATAATTTTATAAACTTCATCGTTAAGTGCTATCTGACACTCTGTCATGAACTATGGCTTGGCTGGAGTAGACCAAGGCATAAGGCACCCAAGTAGTGTTAGAGCAAGTGATAACTGGTGGCGTTCACTGACCATGGGAATGTCTGGATGCGTGCAGCACCTTGAGCTCTGCAATCCTAATGCCAGTCTAAGTCTTCAATAAATATTTCACTTTCTGAACATAATATATTAAAATATTAATGATGGGAAGTGTTGAGTAGATGTTGATGCCATCAGGTATGGGGTGGGCTCTGACACACCTCAGTCTGCTCATCTAGGTAATCTGACCCTCTAAACACAAGAGAATTCACCTTGTCCCCACCCCATCCTGACTGTGGCCATGGTTTTATGTGTGTCACACAGTAAGAAAAACAGGTATCATTTCTTCTCCCAGTTAGGCTGCAGAGATCAAGCATTGGGCTGCCTGGCAAGATTATATAATTTTCAGTATATTATCCCTTTTCCAGTTATTTAGCCCTCCTTTTTCCTAATTCAGTCTCCTTGCAAATCAGCAACTCATCCCCATGTTACTTTTTCTGCACTGGTCCTCCTTTTATTATATCAATACACGAATTTGAGGACTTTTACAGCCTTGTATGGTATTCCTAGGTCTTTTCAGTAGACTTCCTCGGACTCCACCAAAATCTCTGTCAAAGGCTTTCTAAAGACTGCTGTGGAGAAGCACTGTAAATTTTGTGATAAGCCTGATCCAGCACATATAGAGGGACAGTTTTCAATATTCTTTTTCTCTAAATTTCAGTCATGTCCCTTGAGAGTAACTTATTCTGGCAAAATGAAATTGAATCTAATTCTTAACTTACAATAAAAATCAGTGTAAGTTTAATGAAGTGACAGAATACAGCTAGGATAAATGAAAGAAAAATCAAATATACTTTGTGGGACAGTGAAGAAAAAAAGTCCATAATTGCTAACATTAGGATCGGTCCTTCTAAGTGATGGACATCAAACAACCAAATATATTCAAAATCTATTCACTTTCATGTTACTTTTCTAACCCAATATGCCAATAAAATAGCATTATACTGCCAATCACACTGCTATCAACAGTCTTTAGATTACAGCTTTTATGGTGATAGAATGGATGATGTCCCTTTGGAGAAATAAAGAGAACAGGAAATATATTCATGGCTTCATAAGCAGAAATTCAGTGTGGAAACCTTGAATTAATTTACTTAGTTCGGATGTAGGATTGTATAAATGTTTGCCATTATTTCTAGTGTGAAAATGAAGAAAGATTCATATAAAGAGAATTTGTCAGAATACTCATCGCATTTCCATTATCTAGAAAAATGTAGCTTGGGATCCATTAAATACAAAAGAGTGAACAGCTAACTCTCTTTCTGATAGTTCTATCAAGATTAGTTAGAGTAACATAACAGTACAATACATAGGAAAGCGGTATAGATGTATTTAAAATCACTCTAAAAATGGTGCTGAAGAGATATTTTTAGTAAAAAGAAAAGAATACAAGTTAACATGAGGGTGCATAAGTTTTAACTGGCAATTTGATCCATGTTTTTTGTAACAAGTATAAATATTCTCATTGATATTAAGATTCTGGAATTCAAGAATCGCTAAAACAGACCACTTTTTTTCTTTATTAACATCTTTCTCAGACTCTTTTTTAGTGATACCCAGTGATAAGATAAGGGCCAAGGGGCACAAATCTGCATATGAGGGAAAACTTCTTTACTGCAAGGGTAACTGAGCACTGAAGCAAGTTGCCTAGAGAGGTTGTGAAGTTTCCACCTCTGGAGATATTCAAAACCCACTTGGACACAATCCTGTGCAACCTCCTCTAGGTGAACCTGCTTTAGCAGGGCGATTGGACCAGATGATTTCCAGAGGCCCCTTGCAACCCTAGCCATTCTGTAATTCGGTGATTAATATTGCTTAAACTCCTCATTATTTCCTTTAGCCCATTAACTAAGAGTATCTTGAGTGTGCAAGTATTTGTAGATATACAGCGAGTCTTGTTGCCTCTTCAAATAATCTGTCTCTAAGAACATGAGGGTATTTAAGACTGAAAATAATAACTGATTTTTCTATTTAATTTTATTTCTCTTAGAAGCAAGGAGGTCCATACTGGCATCAGGAGCTGCAATATCTTTGGACCCAGTACCAAACCATATCCAGATACTTTAAGAAATTGTTAGAGACTACATGTATGGCACTTGTGATTGTCTCCAGTGGGCCTGGGATATGTTGGAGAGACTGTGTGTGTGCATTTTCCTCTGTGCAGGAGAGATAAACCTGATGCATTTGGCATCTATTGCAGTTGTGATGCAGTAACAGGTCACCTGCCATACGCACGTCCATTGAGCCCATCACATCTGAGATGGTACCGAACTGGCAGGTCGAGTTACCTTACGAGCAGCTGACAGGATGAGAATAAAGCCATGTCAGCTAGTTAGGAATCTGCCAGGTGGCAGGCTTTACACTGTGGTAGCCATCTGACTGATAGGAAGATGCATCAGAGACAGAACAAATCCACCACATGGAGCATTTTCCAAGCAGGCAATGGGAAATTAATTCAGTGCTCTGAATCCCCCTTGACTGCCTTAACTACAAGTTTACTCTTCAGCTCAAAAAAGGAGATAACATGAGGAGAATATTGTATAGAGAATGCAAAGATATGACTCCATGTGCAAGACCTAACATTTCATCTTGTCTAGACTCACAACAAAATTTTGGAGGAATTTAAGTCCACTGAAATTTCTCACTGAAATATCTGAGTTTCAGGAAACAGATTCAGAAATATTTCAAGCAATAAGATTTCCAAATCTTGTCTAAAACTGAAAGTTCGTATCAAAAACCATCTTGTTTGATTTGAGAGGCAGTATTTTTCGTAGTTGTAAGGAACAGAGAAGCATTCACAGCACAAGCCTTTCTTTTCAGGACTGAAATAGAAGCCTGCACAACCCTTAGGTTATCATGCACAGCCCTGTTTTTAGAGGAGTGCTCTTTGTCTGAAAGCATCAGCTGTTACTATGGTTGCTAAACACTGCAGTAAAATGTTATTGTTTGCATGTGAATTGTCAAACCCTAATAATATAGACTGAAATATTATATGCCCCATGACTGCCTCAGACTGAAGTTTTTTGGAGCATTTTGCCTCTAACTGTGCACAGTCTCTCTCTGAATGAGGCTAGGTTTTGTCTATGTTAGCAATGCTGGTGACCTCTTCTTTCATAAGCTCTTGTCCTTAGAGAAGGCACTTGAAATTTGGCAGGAAGGTGAGAAACTGAAGATTCACAGCTGCAGTGGATGTTAAAAGAACTCCAAACATGTAAAATACCATATCATGTTACATACTTGAAAAAAACCCACCGAATTATTCTTTCTTTTGCTTTATTCTCTCCACACCTTTGTTTGACAACTGCAAAATGCAGCTGACACTACTTATCTCTCAAAAGCATTGTGAAAATAAAGAAAAGATTATGAAAAGCTAAAAGTCTGTACAAATAAACCCCACTAAAAAAACCCTATGAAAAATTAATGATTCTGTTTGTAGAAGAGGGTTTGAAAAATGCGTGGTAAACAAAGTAGAAACCACTACAGAGAAGAAAGATTAAAAAGTATTGTATAACTACTGTCTGAAGGAGCCTCATCCTCTCTGTGTATTGAGTCACAGGTTTAGGAGAGAAGGCACAGTAGATGGAAACACTGGTATGTAATGAACACATAATTAAGATGTATCATCATACTACTTAATATACAGGGCAGGAACACTGAGAACGGTAATATACAGCTTGCAGGAACACTGAGAACAAAATAGCTGGCTCCTCTGATGGTAGGTGGAGTTCCTAGGCATAAAAATGTCAACTGATGTTACACATGGATACTACTTTCAGCTTCTCATCCAGCCTTCACCAGCCCTTGGTGAAAGTAGGGATCTAGAAGTGAATATGAACTTTTTTTCTTATCTCTTTAATAGATCAGTTCAATTCAGCTCCAGCAACACAAGGATCATTGAAATTTGGAAAAAAATTTTAACCTGCTCTAATCATGGCATATCAAATCTTACAGTCTCTTCAAAAAAATGCAGTTTTTGATGCCTACTAGTGAAATAATTAGGATCTTGATGCTTTCTTGAGCAATTCCACAGATTTTGCTTATTAGCTTTTACAGAAAATTGTACAACATTATGAAATGCCTTAAAAACAGGTAAACTAAATATAGCAGTGTAATCACATTACCTCAGATACATATGTGTGTGTATGTATGTAGTTTGTCATATGGAATAACAATAAGCATTTGGAATTAAGCCTTCGGTCTATTATTGCTTTAGTACCCCAAGTCTGAAGATTTAAGCATCACTCCAGTTCCTCATCAGCTGCCTTACAAGGATCCTCCTCTAAGGACCCAAGTTAATGCCAGCATTCTGGTACCTGACCCGTGCATAGCTCTACACCTATGACACCTCAGAGCTACACAATATTCTCAGCCAGGAACTCCTCTGCTACCTTATTTCTACATCAGTCATGGAGGATTGGGACCAATACAAAGTACTGATGGGGATTTTTTGCAGTGATAGGATAGCCCTCTTCACTTAGGGATGAGCACTCATGGAGGGCATGGGAAAGTCAGGTTTGGCAGAGTAACAGAGCACTGTGTAACAAACATTCATTTCTCTTGCAGGCATTTTCTAGTGAAGACCTGAGGCTTTCTGGAAATCCTCATTTCAGGCAACTGGAAGCATGTCAACACCACACAGCAGGGTGATACAAAGTCCATGGGGACCCATTTGCTTTTGCATATATCAAGGATTATAATTATTATTTTGGACTCAGCCTGGCTCATGTGAAGTACAACCTGTAAATGCCATGTTCAACTGCAAAGAGAGCCATCTCAGGCATATCTACTCTAATTGACTTTATACTTTACCACTTCCTTTTCTGCTATTGTGTCAGCCCTCAGGACAGCTTAAAAACATCAGAAGTCCTGTGGCTTCTTAGGAACAGGAATGGTACTTTTCATTACAGTTTACTTGGCCAGGCATACTTGATTCTAATACTATACGAACCGGGAAAGATTTTTGTCTGCAAAAAGCACATTAAATTATGTATATACAACAGAAAAAGATGTAATTTTTATATTATAAGAATGATTTCTAGTAGGATCTGGGGTTTGGTTTTTTTTTTATTGTGACCTTTCTGATGCTCTTTTGGGTATTCTTAAGTTATTCATGCCACTGCTTACTAAATAAATATCTGAAGTATTTTTTAGATCTAGGATAAACTATATCAATTTGTCTTTCTTCTGCTATGAGGTTGCTTATATTAAGAGGCCCTGTGACTCAGTTAATCTTTGCAAAGGAATCATTACACCAGTAATAAAATGGAAAATGAGCACACTGCAAACAACACTTCTATTCAGAGACTCTAGAGATGCAAAACCATTTCAGAGAACTATAGCCATTAGCAAAAAAAGCAGATTACCTGTGACAGCCAGCCAGATATATGCACAATATATTTGATAGAGCTTTCACAAAGAACAGTCAGCTCATTGTTAAAGAAAATGCACAATAGGTTTTAAAAGAATGGCGACCAGGATGAACACTTCGGGACAGTGAACACTGGCATTAAGCTCCTGGGCTACAGAAAATCCATGGAAACTTCCCACAGCATCCCTGGTGGGTATGGTCCTAACTGTGCTGTAAAGCAGCTCTTCATTGTCCCCTCTTACAGCAGTTAAGGGTACAAAAGACACAGAAATGGACAGGCAAAGGTTTGAAGAGCAGTAGCTTGAGCAGTCTTTAAGCATCACTTGCATTTTGTAGATGTTTTTAGTTTACTAGGATACTGTCAAAAAAATAAACAGGAGAAAAATCTCTCAGGGATTTCCAACTATGTACACAGCTCCTCTCATCTGTCAGGTTCCTGAGCCAGATGTGTCCTGAGGCCAGGACAGCACCATGGGGAAGCATCTCTGGCACAACCTGTGCTTTTATTTCCCCCAAGGCACTCACTGCACCACACAGTTGGAGACCAGACACTGGAAAAGAGGGGTCAGTGGGTCCCAGCCTTCTTGAGAAGGAGCTGCCAAACACTCCAGTAGACTCCAGGTTTCTCTAACCCATGGCAGTACCAGAGAGCAGCAAGGCAGCCATAAGGAGCCTGTCACCTCACTATGCATACCCAAAAAGCCCCTTTGCCACAGCAGCCAGTTACCACAGCCATTCTGGACAAGGGCCCTTGAAGGAGTTTGTGCCCAGGCACCAGTTGCTGCTGTTAAAAGCTGTTTCCTTGGGACAGCAACAGAAAACTGGGACTGCCAACAACTTGTAGAATGCCCCCCAGGGCATGCCTTTTGCATTCCCAGTGCCCCTGGAGGTGCAACCTCTGTGCCTCTCTGAACCCAAACCCTAACCCTAGTGAAAGCTCAGGGCTGAGGTCCCCAGCACCATTGTGGGCCCACATTGGGATGGTATTGAGACCAGTGTTGGTGCAGTGCCATGCTCCCATTGGCATGCCTTTTCCAGGACCAGTCTTCCTGGAGCTGTAGGCTTGATGGCTCTCTGAACCCTGACCATAATGACAGCTGGGGGCTGAAGCTGAGGTATCAAACATTGGTGGTCCAGAAGGGTAAAGTGTGGATGCCAATTGTATAAGGCTGCATTTGTGAAGACATAAGTTGCATGGTGAGCATTATGCAGAGCCGGGACAGGAAGGCAGGTATGTTTTTGCAGATGGGAGATATTTCTAGGCAACTGAGGAACTCAGAAGTCTCAAATTTTGGCTAGACTTTTGCTGAAAACTGTTTCATCTCCCACTGAGCACAGAAAGTGAAAAGTACAGTGGTAAGAAAAAGCAATCCTTGCTTTTCTGTAGGAGTTGTATACCTGAGGAAGTCAGAAGAGAAACCATCTCAAATAAAGGCTAAATCTCCCTTCCAGGTGATTCACAGATTGTGTTAAATCTGATTGACTGTAAATATAATTGCACCACACTCCTTCTCTAGATTCCTTCCATAAGTCGGTGGAGACAAGCCTGTTCAGGGTGAGATTTATGTCACCCTAAGGTAGGTATCTAACTAGGCCAGCTAAATCACAGCTTGAAAATGCTAATCTCTTCTGTTTAGATGTAAAATTAAGTCATGGTGATGTGTTAAGATGTAAACATCTGGAGTACAGACAAGTAAACCCATGGTCACAGAGCTTAGGAAAAGGATGGTCTATACATTCCATCTCAAGGCAGTTGAAGTGTTTACATTTTGCTCTGGGTTTTTTTGGCAGCCCTGATCTTGCTGCAGCCCTGGGACCTGAAGCTCAAAGGAGCTGGGACCTTTTCTTCAGAATCACCACTGAGATAAAAGTCTGTTTTCTACCTGTCCTTTATCATGACGGAAATAAACAATGGGGCTTCATGCTGCAGCTCTATCCAAAATACCTTGCTCTTACATAACTACAAACCCTTTTTAATGTGCCTCACCAAGGTGGTTCTTTTAGTCACAGAAATAGAGCAGAGAACAGGAGAAAATCCATATATAAACCTGTTTCTGAATACATTGCCACAGTCCTAAACCCCATTTGTTTTCTTTTCTCTTTTAATTAGTTTTTCTGCAGGCTCTAGCCATTAACTCTGTTTTAAAACAAACTATCCAAAGCTTTTCTTTGATAATGGTTTAATTTTAGCTTTTTTACCAATCTCCAAAACACAATTAACTCTCATGCCTGGTATCTCTCATCAGATTTTCTTGCATCTCCTCTCTTGGCAGCCTTCCAAAGCAGGTTCATTTAACACCCACAAAGTTCCCACAATTGAATCCCATCTCTACAGATCTCACTTTTCCCTGCACATCAGCTCACTGTGGAGAGCAATGGCTTCCTGTATCATTTACTTCAAAGCCATCAGATGCTGTGGGCAGCAGTGCTTGTATGACACTGTTTAATCCAATCCTCACTGCTAAAGTGTCCAGCCAGGACATGGAAGGAGGCTGCTGCTACGTATGCTAAATGAGAAGCACAAATACAATGCCAGTGCTGCCACCATCAAGACAACGGCATGGGTTTGGGCTTGGAGTTAATTACTTTCCCTTTTCCTCTCTGCACAGGCAAGAAATTATCTCTTCATTTAGGTTGCTCACTGCATGTCGAAACAGCCCCATTACAAGCTGTTTTTTCCTACTATCTGCAGCCAGAAGTAACAATAGCTTGTGCACAGGGAGACAGCACAGCCCTTCCTCCTTAATGTACACATCACCAAACCAGCATTGCAGTGCTTCAGAGCAAAGCAGTGGCTCTGATGGGGGCAGGAATACTCATCATCATTCTCTGCATTCGTGGAGAAGCTTTCATTTGAAGGTTTCAAAGAATATACCTTTTCCCAGCATCTCATATAATGCATAAACCTTAAAATATCATTGACATGCAGACTAGGCAGCTGCACTGTGTTACAGCTTTCTGAGTCCCCAGGAGAGCTAACATCAACACCAAGTAAACCAGAGGCACCTTCTTTTGAAGCCACTGGGTTCTCAGTACTGTGGGAAGCCAAGATACTTCCTTTGAGCCATGCAGTTCCCAGCAATTAGGACTGAAGGCCTGAACCACTAGTTATCACATCACAGTGCTGAGTTTTGACGCTGTGGAGCCGGAATGCCTTTGCTTAAGAAGGCAGCACAATCACACATAATGCACCATGGTAGGAAATTGCATACAAATCTTCTACAGCAGATATACTGGGGACTTGTTCATAATTTTGATCACCTACATCTCTAATTTAGGGAATTCGTTACTCTAGAGCCCTGCCACAGCAGCAAAGTTTACACCTCAATCCTTAGACTATCAGTATTATTTTTGTGGTGTTAGATTTCTTTCTTCTGATAGGGAAGGGATCAATGTACATATTTCTTCTCAGGTTTTCTGAGATTCTGAAAGTCCAGTTCAGTTTTATAAGACTACTTTGCTCTCAAGAGTCACATAATATGTGGAAAAAAACCTGAATAAACAAAATTTAAAAAAAATAACACTGAAGAAATGAAGACTAGAGCAAAGAAAATTAATGTAGGCCCTAAATGCTACAGAGAACTGCATGACAGATTTTATAGACATACTGTCTTTTAGAAATATAATTGGAAACTTGTCAACATCATTAGGTGCTTGGGCATTTTTACAAATCTGCCCCTGAAGGAGCTGTGGCATAAAATAAATGCTAAAAAAAAGAGTTTATTTCCAAGAATGCTTTTGGCAATGGATTATGGAAGGTTAAAAATATTATTTTTTTATTCTCTTTAGCTTTGTAGAGAGTTGGTAGGACAATGCATTAATCAATGCATACAGAGCTATGTTCCTTGTTTATGTTTGAGTCAGTAGTTCAGGACTCTGGCAGAGTTTAAAGCAATCTGCTACAGAGCTGCTGTGTGACTGTAGATAAGTGTCTTCTTTCTATACTCCTTTTTCTCTCTATTTTGCAAATTTATGTTCTAAGAGTGTTGTGCTGGAACTCTTGGCCGTAGCACAGTACTCAAGAGTGTTCCAAGTAAAGCTGATGAGATTCTTATCCTTGTATAATCTGTTCATCCATAACCTGAAAATGGTCAAGTGACAACTTTAGAACAAAATGTGCCTTTGGAAAACTATGGAACTAAGGAAGTGAAATTTGTGCTGTATTGTGGTAGATCTTTTCCATTTTGTTGTGATGAAAACTGTGCCACAGGGTGAGTCACAGAGATATCAATGGGCACAAAGATAGGTCAGCCCTATTGGTGTAGTTGGACAGAGTGGGCTTTATTAGAACACTAGGTATAATGAGTCAATTTAACATGGCAATTATATTTGTGATTTAGACAGAGAGACCAGTTATAGATGGCAATAAAGGAAAGCAGAACTTGCTGTAACCACAGAGGACTTTTTTGCTGTAAGGCAAAGTGAAGAAAGCACAAGCTCTGGAGAAGAAGGGTGCAGCTGACAGGGTCAAAGTAGCTGCCAGACTTCAGAGAACAAGAATGGAGATCTGGTGATGGAACAAAATATATAAAAGTCTATAAGAGCTTTGACAAAAATGGTCTCAGTGGAGTAAGAAGAGCAATAACTGAATTGGTGAGGGAGTAGTTAAATAGAGAGATTAGAGAGAGAAAATGAATAGCCAGGAGTTAAGACAGATCACTGATATGGACATAGCCAAGGATGGGGGAGAGAGATAACCCATGATGAAAACGGAAAACAAAAATGGGTAAAAGCAATTGGAAATGTTTTTATAAATCTGAAATGAAAATTTTTCAGTGTTTTCCTTTCTATTTTTTATTGTACTTCATTTAGATTCAGAACCAAGCCAAGATTGCAAAGTACAAAATACTCTGTGAAATGGAAGGTCTGTCTCCTGCACAGTCTTCATTTCAAGTGAGTTCTGGCTAAAATCACTTTCTGTTTTGCATGTTTATCTGATATCAGATCACTAAATTACTGAATATTTTTGGCTGTTTGAAACCACTACACTTTTGTATAAACTGATTTTGAAGAATTCTGAACTGCTCAGTTCTAAGATAATTCTTTTACTTTTTCATAATGCATTCAGTGAGAATTCTCCTGAAAACTTTTAGTTTTATATGGGACATTATGTTTCTAGAAAATGTACTTCAGTCTAACTGCTGCAGATATGAGTCCTTTAGTTGTGATGCAGTGCATCACCTGCCACTTTTAGTCTTCAAATATATTAGCAGAAAATTTTTTAAATATGGTACAATCTCTTCCAGAAAGGCAACATATTTCACTCTTATAAACTCATCACATGTCAAAGCAGTCAGCTTCTATTTTTTTCCAGGAGAAGCTTTAAATTACTGATGATTTTAACTGGTAATCTACTTTCAATGACTTTCATTGTTGTCATGACAACATCATCGAGCATTTTTTCTGCACATCTTTTCCACACAGGTTTTGCTTGTATATGTACAGTTTTCTTTTAAGATTATTTAGATGGTGACATGAAGCTATATTAAGACAGTCTTTACACTGGCATCTCTAAAGTTGCCATCAAATTTAGGTAAATACAAACTGAAATATGCCATATTTTTTAGCTGAGACATGCCTGAGAGAAACAAGGTCCTTTGTTTGGTCTGGAGTAGTAATCAGTTATAAAGCCTTATGTCATGTTTCCAGGCAGAAAGACGAACTTTTCTACAAAGAATAGATTCTCATATCTCAAAAACAAGATGAGGAAGCTTCTTTAAAACTTCCTGTGTTGCATGTGATCACAGCAAAAGTGTGGATAGTTGGTCACTTACTGCAAAGTTTCTGAAATTTGATGGTGATTCACTTTTCAGTTGACACAGGAACACTGTCCCCACAGCAGTGAAGGGTAATGATAGGAGGATTTCATGGCTGACCTGCATGGAAATCAAGGAGCAGTCACTGACTGGAGTGTTGGGTGAAGAAGAGGAAGGAGCATGTGAGCAACAGAAGCAGCTCTCTGCCAGTGATGCTGAGCCACAGACACATTTTCAGTACCAAATCAATTCCAGTTGCAAAAGATGCATTGCTGAGGCACTTTTTCACACACATTTAGTATTCTTCTTGCTCTGAGGGGCTGGGATGAGATTTCTTTCCTCTTAAACCCCTTCAAATCCAGAATCTGATGCAGATTTTAAATCGGGATAATTTTATTTTCTGTTAACAGTTTTGGCTACAAGTTCATTTTTACTCTGATTTTACTTCACTGGAAACACAATGAATTGGAAAAACCCCATAACTCTGATTTCTTACAGCTTAGCTCCACTCACTAATGACTATTTGTTGTTTCCCTTTCTCGAGGGTATTTGGTAGTCCAGAGCATTGACCTGTAACGCCTGCTATTTTCTTGGCATTTCCAAACATTTCATGGCTTCTCTAAATGTATTGCCTCCTCCATTCATTTGCTCCATGTGTCAGGAAGAGCTCTCAGAGGTCTTGCTCCCCACTGATTTCCAGTTTCTGACAAAGTATTAACAAAGTTTCACATCAATGTGTTCCACTGGCAGCTGCAAATAAATACTCCTATTTTCATCTGCTCTTTGAGGAGCTTCATGCAACAATTTCTATTCTGTTCAATATGCAAATGTCCCAGCTTCATTCTGTTCTCTCATAAAGTGAATGGAGTTTATGAGGAGAGACGACATATTTTATTAGATTAATGGAGTGAGAAGAAGAAACCAGAGGAGCTTGAGAGCACAGAAGTTTTACTTCACTTTGGAGAGACAGCTGCATATATGCTGCTAACACATAACCGTAACAATTACTTAGCTGCCTCTCATCAAGAAATGTCTTCAAACCTGAAGGAAGTGAAAGACCATCACTGAATGGTAAACCTGGGGGGATTGTCAATGTAAGCTCTCTGGGAGGGACGAGTAGGGTGAAAGTCTTTTCAGAAAAAAACATAGATGTTTTTGGGTATCTGAACGACACATGTTTTGAAATAATGAATTCTAGCAAAAATGATGCTCTATGTGAAAATTACTGGTCATATTTCCTTGTTGTTATTCTTCTGTTTAAAAATCAAAGAGCAGAAACTTAGGCAGCCAAATCACACAACAGGAGTAATGAACACTGATAGCACGAGTAGATGGTTTGTGAGCAGTCTATAGCTCAAATGTTACTCATCCAGATTATTCAGAAAATACCCATGAATAACAAATACTCAGAGAAAATAAGGGAAAATTTAGTGAATTATCCCATCTGCACTTCTCAAAGCTAGTTATTCAAAGGTGGTGGCAATGGCAGTGCTAGTGGTGAGTTTGAAAGTATCGGAGTCACTGCAATAAAATCCTATTTCAAACACACTGAGGGCAATAAGGGTAAACTATATGGGAGCGCAAATGAGACCCAGAGGACAGCTCTCACTCCCATTAGTTATGTGCAACAGTGGCTCTGCTGTTAGTTACTCACTTCAGAGTAAGCTCAGAAAACAGCTGATCAGTTATTCAACACTCAGGAATCCTTTATACAATCTATAAGCAGCAGAGAAATCTTGGTGGAGGTTTTTTACAAGGACAGAACAATGATGAGGATGTATAGTCATGAGGACATGAACCTCAGTGCACATGTATTTCTATTTCTAATAAATAATAGGAAAACTAACTTAAGTAAGCTGCAGAAGCAAAAGCTTTGGTTCAGACTAATCTCCCTTCACAATGGAGTGGAATGCAGGGATCATAAATAACTGCAAGATTGTGAACTATGGACCAAGAAGCAACATAGCCACATCAAAGTGACACAGTGCTTCAGTTAATTAACTCAATTAGATGGCACAGACATGTTCATGTTGGTGTAGCTATGCCTCTTACCGCTGCTAGATGGGCTTTAGGTGTTATGCCCAAAAAGGCAATCTAAAAGAAAATGTAACGCCATGACTACTCTGGTGCCAGATAATTAGAATGAGGGAGCAGCATTCTGCCAAGGCGTATGCAAAATCTGTCCCCAGGCAGGGGGCAGTGGTGCAGATAGTGCAGCAAAGCCCTGTCCTCAGGTCTCATGGGAGTGGAGACACCTGCAAGGGCTACTAGTTTCAGTTTCAGAAAAAGGTAGGATTTATAACATACTTCGTGCAACATTTCTTTTTATCTAGTACTAAAATGTTTTCTGCTCAGCTGGTTTTCTGAATCACTAATTTTATGAATTAATTATCTCCCGGACTTTGACATGAAATACATCACAGAATCACAGAATTACAGAATATGCTGAGTTGGAAGGGACCCATCAGAATCATCAAGTCCAACCCTTAGCTGTGCACAGGACACCCCAAGAGTCACACCAGGTGCCAGACAGCATTGTCCAAATGCTTCTTGAACTCTGCCAGGCTTGGTGCTGTGACCACTTCCCTGGGGAGCCTGTTCCAGCACCCAACCACCCTCCGATGAAGCACCTTTTCCTAATATCCAATCTAAACCTCCCTTGACACAACTTCAGGTCATTCCCTTGGGTCCTGTCACTGGTCACCACAGAGAGGAGATCTGTGTCTGTGCCTCCTCTTCCCCTCACAAGGAAGCTGTAACTGCAGTGAGGTCTCCCCTCAGTATCCTCTTCTCCAGCTGAACAGATCAAGTGCCCTCAGCCACTCTTCATACAGCTTCCCCTCAAGGCCCTTCTCCATCTTCATTGCCCTCCTTTGGACCTTCTCTAATAAGTTGATATCTTTCTTATATTATGGTGACCAAAAAACTGCACACAATATTCAAGGTGATTTTGTTGCAAGGTCGTAATGTCGCAAGGTCATATGTTTCTTTCATAGACTTCCAGTTTCCCTTCAAAGAGGAGGAGCTGACTTGTGAATATCTTTGTCCTTCATTGTATTAGCCTTTTTTAACTATCAAAGGGACAAATTATCCTCACTAACCTAAGCCGATTTTTGAAATATTTGAATGAAAAAAAAAATTAAAAAATTAAAAAATATGGACAAACACAACAAGGGAGGAAAATTCTCACCTGGAGTCCCTGTGTATCACTCCTGTGGAAGGGGGATCTCTGTTGCTGCTCCCCAGCATGGCTGAGGTTTTTTTTAGAGAGGAGATATGTTCTGCATTTGAACATATCGCTGCAGTGTTCAGCTTTGCTCATAATCTAATAAACAACATGTTCATATGAAGCCATGTCTGTCATATTGTCATGTCAGTCATACAAAGTGATACAGCAGAGCTTTCTCTTTTCATAGGAATCAATCTCTTTGTACAACCAGAGGCAACCTAAATCCATTTAAAAATAAACCAGTATGTGTAGTCTTATGTTGTAGGACTAACTTGTAAGAAATATTATTCAAGGTTTTCTGTAGTTCATGATTCTGGGATCTTGCTGAAACAACTGAACAATAGTATCCATGTGGCAAATTGCCACTTTGGTGGCCAAGAAAATAATGTACATTATTATGTAGACATTATCTAGTCACCAGCATACAGAATGCTAGTGAAGCATTTTAAATTGTACCCTTTATTTTGTACTCCAAATAGTGCACCAAATATTTTGATCATTGCTTTTCATTAAAGTCATACCTTTAACTCTTCTCCCTATCTTGCTATCAGCTTTCACTAAACACGTACGATAGATTAGTGGAAGTAGGATCCCATGCAGTTCTGAGATTAGATAAAGAGATGATGAAAGGTCTTAAATGGAATGAGAAAATAACCCAGGTGTTCTACAAAAGCAATAATAAAATACTTGGAAAATGAATGAACTCTCTTTTTTTGTGATTGCAGTGTTTATAAAAAAGTATAAAATACTTGGATGTTCATAAATAAATTCTAAATTTTATTACTATTTATTTTAAGTCACAATCCCCAGCATGGTCATCTAAAGATTATCTTGTTTACAAAGAAAATTCTTTTGAACATTGTCATAGAAATACACACTTATTTGTTGTATAGATTTTATCTGTGTCTTATTTTGTTTCCTAATTTGCAATAGCTACTGCATTTGAAAGCAGAGTTGTGTTTTTTCTTTACAATCTCCTTGCTCCTAAAAAAGTCATAATGATATCAAAGTGTCAAATTTGTGACAACCCCCTTGGCCCCAAATTTCACATAAATCACAGCATACACCAAGATTACATTATCTCCATGGGACAGGGAGAAAAAAAAAATGTAGAAGATATGGATGGGTCTTCTGTCTCATTCTGATTGGCGCAGTCTAGTTTTCCTGGAGGTGACTTCTTTCCCTCGTCCCTCAACATGGTCCCCCTGTCATCTTCCAGGCCCTCAGCTTCAGCAATCCTTTGGACTAACACTGCCCTTCCTGTGTCAGAGGACCTGACCTCTCACCTTAGCACCCTGTAGAGGTCCATCATGCTCCTTTTGTCTTTTATGGGATATGTCCCATCAGCTCCCCTAACCATGCCCGTCTCCTGCATTGAATGGTAAGCTTACCAAGCAATCTGATAAGTTTTCACCACAAGTATTGACCAAGCTGCTCTTTTCCTTCAGTTTCTCCTCAAAAACTATGACATTTATGAGACTGGAGCCAAATGAAATAAGAATTGGGTATTACTTCAGTAGCCCACAAACTTATTAGTGAGAAAAATATTTGGCTTTCCCTCAGCCTGCCTGGCTGCATGGACTACGCATATGCTTTTGGATTTGAATAAATTCAAAGTCAGATGATACAAACACTTAAAATTGCTATCTGCTGAGTGATCCTTCTTTAAACTATAGTTGGAAGATCAGGGCTTTCTGCATGCACACCGTGATATAAGGTACAGCAGAGGCAGCAATGACAGTCCCCAGCACATCCTGCTGGAACTGTCAGCTCCTTGTATGCAGGAATCCTTACAGGGTGGTTTGGCTGATACCAGCCAGAAGAAATAAATAATCTATACTTTTTCCTGGAAGACCCCAGAAGTCACCTGCTGAAGGCAGTTTGAATTTGTTAGGTAGATTGTACCTGGTCAAAGTGTGCTCATAAGCAAGATAGGTGTGTGGGAGGAAGCCTGGGGAGAGCTTGGTGCTTAAGACCATCTCTGCACACTCATGCCTAGTAACTACACACATGGCTGTACTTTCTACGTGACATCTAAGATGCCAAACACAATCTCCACCAGCTGTGTGCTGAGCAGCTCCATGATGTCTCCCTGACACATTCATCCTCAAATACCCGTAGGAGGAAGCGGAGCAGCCTGTGTCCCAGAAGTGGAAAGGTTCGGTACCAAGTTTGAGATATTGGAAAAATATGTGTTTCATTTCTCTTGAAATTAGTAGCAGTCAGGCATCTGAATATTGTGAAAACACAGAATCTTGTAGTTTTCCCAGAGTCACTGCAGTACTGGGTAATAGAGTAGAGAATTAAATTCATGTATCTTAACCTCTGTGTTACTTCATTAGCTACTAGACCATTCTCCCACTGTGTGTAACAATATATGGTTTTATCAAGATTACCCTAATCCTACCAGCACCTCCCTGCCTGGTTGTTACCTTCCTCTCCTCTCTTCTCATGGAAGAGCAGTAGCCCAGGGCACCTGCCGCTGGTGCTGGTAGGGGAATGATCTGTGTCTTCTTACTTTTTCCATGGGTTTTTATCCCCATGTTTAGGCTGGAGACCAAAGGTCTAAATATGCATGTGCAGTTGGAGTTCAAGCAAAAACCATCCTTAAAAGAAATCTTTGCAGCTAAAACAAATAACAGCCTTTTTCTAACAGTAATTTTTCTCCTCTTAACTTCTGTGTTCCTAGAAGGAAGCAGGGATATCAGCTTGCTTCATGTTAAAATAGGGATAAGACATAACCCATGCATTTATTTCTAAGCATCTGCTCTTCTGACTGCATTTATATAAAACAAATTTCTGAGTTGAAGCAGCTACTACAGTGTATGTTCCCATGTTGCCATTTTACATCTTCTCTCTAGAACTCTAGGGGGAAAAGTTAATTTCCTTTAAATGCTTTCTCTTGCACATCTGCTCCCATGTGAAAGGGCCTTTCTGAGGGCTTGGTATAGCTCCCAAGGAGTTTAGCAAAAATAGGAATGCATTCTTAGTTTGTATAGCCAGGATGTGGATCCATTATTTAGAAAGTATTTCAATTGTCTGATGTCATTCAAATTTTCTCTTATTCAGTGCTGACTACCTACCTCTCTGTGGTGGGAGAAAGAAAACAACCCTTCTTCCAGGGGTAATCATACTGCAATCAAACTGTGTGATATGATTATGTCTGCCTGAGTCCTTGGTGCATTCTCAGTGCATTGAAACAGTGGTCTCGGAGGACCCATCCTTTGTACATCACTCCTCTCAGTACCAGCAGCTGATAGAAGTCATAGCCTAAAGAACTTGCAGAATCTGAAAAACAAACATACTAGCAGGGGGAATGAAATGGAAAGCCAGGGCAAAGAAAAAGAAAGATATAATTGGGAAGGGGGAAAAACAGTCCAAAGGAAAAATATATCCCAAGTAAATAGAAACAATGCTAGAAAGAACAAACAAGACTCAAAAAAGTAAAGCTTGATATGAAAACAAAGGAAAGGCATAGATAGAATGAACTCTACTTTCTCTCCAAAATCAAACCCAGAAAGAACAAGGCAACTAGAGAACCCAGAACAACCCAGAGAAAATTTAAGATTAAGAAAAAAATGCTTTGGAAAAAAGGAAGCACAGCTCCTATGTGAAATCCAGAATAGTCTGCAAAGGTGAAGGTGTCTTCACCCTTGATATCTTGTAGGATATACAGCCTATAGTGATAACTGTCTGCAAAATGTGCAGCTTAGAAATACATTGTTTGTTACCTGAGTTTACTATGTTTTTGTCCTTGAAGATGGAACTGGTTTCATTGCTCACATAGGGCATATGATACCATTTCTGTTTCTCATTGGATAGTATTACTCTTCAAATCAAGTTTTGTGTGCGAATGCTGATCATGGCTTTCAACCTGTTCTTCTCAGGCACCTAGGAATGTCAAAAATGAGGCCCCATTGACTTCCTGGAGTTAAATTTCCACCTATGAAGTTTATTCTTTTGGCAAACTTTCTTACCAACAAAAGCACCTTCTAGAATTTCCATAAAAAGCAAATGTAAGTGGGATAAACCCTGAGCTGAAGAGGAGACATTTGAAAGGTCAGACAGGGAGCTGTATCATTTTTTACTACCGTCATAGAGCTACCTGAACGTAAAAACAATTTAAAATGTAGTTTTTGGTTTTTTGCTTTATTTGTTCCTTCTACCAAAGCTATATACTTCTGTGCTAGTGGTTTCTAACACAGAACTACCCCCAGATAATCCTGTTCTACAGTGTGTGTAATCTCTTGCCCCTCTGTCCCCCTAGTTTTCACTGACTTCAGTGTTTAGAAGTACAGCAAGTAGGCCACCCATTAGAAAGCTAACTCCCAGGAAAAAAAAAAGTCATATTCTATGCAAGGAAACCCTCGAGAGTTTATTAGGAAAGCTTTTAAGGAGTTTTATTGACAAGTGTTTGAAAAGGTTTCTGTTACCACTGAACTGAGGGCTTTGTGAGCTGTCACTGCAATACATAGTGGGGAGTTCTGGTTTCCATTTCTGATACTGTACAGAAACTCCAGAAGAGGATTGTTTTATGGTGACAGAACCACACTGTCACTTTTCAAATCTTATTTTGTGAATCAAATGAGAGCAAGTTTGAGCACTGACTTAGGTGGTCACACAACCACATGACCAATTCTGACTGCTTTAGTATAAGTATCCCCCCAATAGTGTTGGAGATCAGCCCCGCAGTTATAAACACCTTTGATAGCTGTGTCTTACGTTCGTCCTACTCTCAATAGAAGAAAAATGTTAATGAAGTAGAGCAAGCCCAGCATACGGCAGTATAGGGGCAAAAGTGCTTGCCCTCCAAAGAGAGACCAGGGCATCTGAGCTGATTCAGCCTGGAGAAAAGCTGTTTTTGGGGGGAGCCAACAGCAGACCCTGGTACCTATGGGTACAACATCAAGGAAATGGATCCAGATTGTTCATAGCATGTATGGTTGGAGGATGAGGAACAGCACAGTTTGAAACAAGAAATTCAGAATGGGTGTCGTAGGAAATGTTTTACCCATAACGGTCCAGCAGTGGCACAAGTTGGACACAGATATTTCTCAGTCTCCATTCTTGGGGGTTTTCAAGACCCATCTGATAAAGCCCTGAGCAACTCAGTCTAGTCTCACAGCTGAGTCTAATCTGAGCAGGTTGAACTGGAGACCTCTTGAGGTCCCTTCCAATCTGAATTTTCATGTGATTCTGTTTCAAAGTTAATGATTAGTGACCAAGTGAACATTAGGACTTACAATAGGTTTTACATGAATAAATGTGAGTAGAGCTCAAGTACTTGCACACTATTGATTTGCCAGGTCAGTTTGTCAAGTACATTGGTAGAATTGTAGGGCATTTAAGAGCTTGAATTATCCCAGACCAAGACCTTGACCAAGACCTAAACAATGCAACATTTGCCTATACACTTGTAATATAATAATAGTCTCCTAGGGCTACAAGGATCTCTGACAGAAGCGTTAGACTATCCATGAATACAGGAGTCACTAGGAAAAGAGAAACAAACAAAACCCAAACAAATTCAACTGGAGTTATGCAGAACAATTATACCACATAAATAATTCTTGATAGAGAATACTAGACTTATAGCCCTATGCAATGGTTGAGGTGAGATTATTTTAGCATTAACTTGGGCATCTGAATTTTCTCTGGTGTTGTGTACAGCATTTTAGTGTTAATTGTTCTCTACATTTGCTGCAAGCACTAGTCTGACAAGTGTTGACTTTTTTGTACAAACTTAAGTAGAAAGCTCTGAACTGCATCCCTGGCCTGTGTCTACCTCTAATAGAGAGGCATAACTCCCACTGAGTATAAATCATTACATACTATATGTCATCTGGCATCTAGGTTTGCCTCCAAAGAGCTCTGCGCATTACAATTATTTTAGCAAGTAGTGTACAAATCTTTTCTTTGGGATGTGAGGAGCTCAGCAACCATGGTAAACAGGACACAGTGACAATAAGAGTCATTGTAGTCATGATAAAAATCATGTGTTTTTCTCCTAACAAGCATCTAGCATGATCTTCAACTCAGCAGAGGAAGGAAATTGCCCAGTTTCAGCCCTAAGCATTTGTTGAGTTAGCAAAATTTGTATAGGAATTTTGCTGACAGAAAAACTGGTTTGACCTATCCAAAATTCATGTACTGACTAGTTTATAGACTTTCATGATGAGAGGGTTTGTAACTGGTTATCACTAAAGTTTCCTTTTTATGTCAATTACTATTATGTACAAGTATAATTTTATTATATTTTGAGTTGTTCTCAGTATAGAAATATCACCAGCTTGTTAGAGGATGAGGATGGTCACCTCACAAACAGGGACAGAGAATAAGGCAAAGGTGTTTAATGCTTTCTTTGCCTCAGTGTTCAGCATGGATGAAGGACCAAGGGGTCTCAGTGCCTTGGGCTGGAAGACCATTCTCACAGTCATGGTGAGAATGATCATCTCCCAGTCAACCCCAAAATTTTGCAGGATCTGCTCCTCCAACTGGATCTCTAAAAATCTATGGGGCCTGATGGGCTTCATTCCAGACTCCTCAAAGAGTTGTTGATGTCATTACAAAACCCCTCTCAATGATTTTGGTGCCATATTGGGAATCCAGAGAGGTCTAAGATGACGGGGAGCTGGGAAATGTTGTTCTGATTTTCAAGAAGGGCAAGAAGGAGGATTCCGGAAACTACAGACCTGTCAGTCTCACTTCAGTGCCTGGTAAGGTTATGGAGAAGATTATTCTGGGAGGTATTTAAAAACACCTCAAAGACAACACAGTCACTAGTCACAGCCATCACAACTTCATGAGAGGAAAGTCCTGTTTAACAAACCTGATTTCCTTTTATGACAAGGTAACCCCCCATCTGATCAAGGGAAGCCAGTTGATGTAATCTTTCTGGGTTTCAGTAAAGCTTTTGATAATCTCTTGCAGGATCCTTCTGGGCAAAATGTCCAGCACACAGCTGGATAAACACATCAAGTGGCAGGTGAGCAATTGGCTCATAGGTTGAGCACAGAGGGTAACAGTGAATAGGAGAACATCACACTGGCCACCTGTCACTAGTGGGGTTCCACAGGGCTCCACCTTAGGGCCTGTGCTCTTCAACATCTTCATAAATTACTTGGACACAGGACTGGAAGGGATACTAAGAAAGTTTGCAGATGACACAAAACTTGGAGGAGCTGTTGACTCCCTTGAAGGCAGGGAGGCCCTGCAGAGGGACTTCGATAAATCAGAGCACTGAGCAATCACCAACCGTATGAATTTCAACAAGAGCAAGTGCCAGATATTGCACCTGGGATGGGGCAACCCTGAATATATGTACAGACTGGGGAATGAGATGCTGGAAAGCAGTGCTGCGGAAAGGGACCTGGGGGTCCTGGTCAAGGCAAGTTGAGTATGAGTCGGTAGTGCCCTGGCAGCCAGGAGGGCCAACCCTGTCCTGGGGTTCATCAGGCAAAGCATCGCCAGCAAGTTGAGGGAGGGGATTGTCCCTCTCTGCTCAGCACTGGTGCAGCCTCACCTTGAATATTGTGTGCAGTTTTGGGTGCCACAATATAAGAAAGGTATTAAGCTCTTGGAGAGTGTCCAGAGGAGGGCAACGAAGATGGAGAAGGGATTTGAGGGGAAGTCATATGAGGAGTGGCTGAGGTCACTTGGTCTATTCAGCTGGAGAAGAGGATACTGAGGGGAGACTTCATGACAGTCTACAACTTCTTCATGAGAGGAAGAGGAGGGGCAGACCGATCTTTTCTCTGTGGTGACCAGTGACAGGACCCAAGGGAATGACCTGAAGTTGTGTCAAGGGAGGTTTAGATTGGATATTAGGAAAAGGTGTTTCACCAGAGGGGGGTTGGGTGCTGGAACAGGCTCCCCAGGGAAGTGGTCACAGCACCAAGCCTGCCAGAGTTCAAGAAGCATTTGGACAATGCTGTCTGGCACCTGGTGTGACTCTTGGGGTGTCCTGTGCATGGCTAAGGTTGGACTTGATGATTCTGATGGGTCCCTTCCAACTCAGCATATTCTGTGATTCTGTGTAAATTAAAGTTCCTATCCTTCTTCAGGATCTGAAGTGCTGCAACCTCTCCTACATAATACAATGGCACTGAGTACCTCAGATCTTCTCAGTTCATGAAATCTTTTTAATAAACAATCATGCACAGCACAATTACAAACAAATATTTCTGCCAAACTGACATTATGGCATTTCATCTTGAGAATCTCAGGCATTGTCAACTTGTGAGGTCAACTTTATTCTGAAACATTACAGTAGTGTCACTTTTTTGCTTACTATTATTCATCCAAATATAAATTGTCTACATTAAAAGCAATACTAATAAAGTGAGCAGTAATGTAATAAAAATATCAGAGCAAACAAGTGCTTGATTGAAAACTGTCTGTGATGAATTATGAAGTGATGAATCACAATTTTTTTAACCTTCTTGATGGTCAAATATAATATTATCCCTAGAAAAAATTGGAGGGAGAAAGGAAAGACTCAGCAGTTTGGTTAGATCTAAATGTGTAGAAACACCTAAGCACTGAATTCTTTATGCTTTCAAAAGTTAATCATTCAAATACACGTGATGAGCAGCTGCTCTGTCTTTGAATCTCATTTTTAAGGTAGGATCTTCCTTCTCTATCTCATAGCACTGGTGTGTGTATTGAAGTCACTAGTGATGTACTCAGGTATAAGACTGATAAACAAGTATCTCCATGAACAGCTGTGTCCTCCTCTTCCTTTGGAGCTGTAGAGTTTCTGTAGGACTTATCTCTACACATATCATAAAATGTGGGCTGGCTCTGATGCAAACAGCCAGATGAACACTGTTCCCTCTGGGCTGCACAGTCAGAGAACCGCTGGTCACAATGTGATGCTCGCACAGGAGCCGTTTACTGTTTATGGGGGAATTTGACCAAGCAACCTCTGAACTGCAGGACTGAGCCAGTGGAGGAGCTTCAGCCAAGCAAGAAACTCGAAGAGAGTTTTGTTGTTGGTTTCAAAGTAAGGATTGTCTCGGTAGCTTCATTGGGCTATAAACTAGATTACTTCTGGGCATGCAAGTGTGTACAGTCTCCAAAAAGCCACACAACACTTAATGCAGCCAAGTGTTAAGTTTCTGTAAGTTTCTTACTTTTTTAAGGTTACAAAAGTAATTAGTGTTTTTCTACCTTTCTATTCTTTGTCATGAAGAATTAAGCCACCTGGAATAACTAACTCACAAAGGCTGCCTGTATAAGTGCTGGCAGATTAGGCATGTTGAGCTAGGAAATCTTCCATAGCAAACTTCATATTTGAAAAATATGAAGAATATTTGAGGAGAAGTTTTTCAGTAGATTTATATGAAGACAAACAGAAAAAAAAGACAACAATAATGGAAATGTGTATACTACAAGCAGTAGTATATTTGCAGTAAAGATGACACGAAGTCTACAATGGATGATTAATCTATTTTTTAATTTATGAACAGTTTGTGGTTTTCTCTTTTTTTCAGTAGATGGTTCTCTCTTTTCAGAGAGAAAAAATGCTAAATCTAGTTTTTCTTTCCTTCCTCTTGCCTAATCCATTATTTTTCTTTTCAGTGATCTGATACCCTTTATTAATGTTGATTTTTCCTTTAATACATTGCATTGTTCACACATGTAAACCTCTATTTTATCTAGATGTTTGGCAAAAGAAAACCAGGAGAGCTGTAAATAGCAGCAACAGCAAGGCAGGATGAGTGCAGAGGAGCACCAGGAACCGGGGAAGGCTGTGAGGCTTTCCATGGGAGAAAACAAAGTCTTAGAGTTAGGAATGCAGCTGACAGAGGAATAGAAAATGGAAAAGTAGATCGATTCTGTCATCTTTTCTGTGTCATGATAAAAAAGATCATTCATGTGGACAAGAAAGCAGCTCCACAAACTGGGAGCAGGGATGCACCTGAAGTAATTTGGCAAGGGCAGGGAAGGGTTCACATGTTTGGACAAGGGGATTGTCTTCATTTCTGGGACTATGCAATGTCAGAATTCTGCTCCTAGTTTATCAGCCAGAACTTCTACAGAGAGGTCTCTCTTGCCAATCCTCTTTCCAAAAGAAAATTCTGCTGACTGCTATGGCAATTTTTATTTTCTCTGCTGGCTTATTAGTCCTCATGCTCATTTTTGCCCATTTTGCTTTTCTTTATCTTTCTTTCACACCATCCGTGTACACCACATACTCCCACATGCAGCATGTGGGTATATCTAGATTATTTTTGTATTATGCCACCAGCCAGAATTTCATATCTCTCGCAGGTGTTCATGAGAACATCTCTCTGATGATATACGTATAATCACTATGAAAGTACAGTTTCAAATTTGCCCTTGAAATGTGAAACAATCAATGTTGGCAGCATTTATTCCTTCCTGTCAAATGGTTTTCTTTTTCTATACTCAATAAACAATTTAAGAGTAATGTTTAATGACAGTTGTGTTGCAATCCAACAGGGTCTCTTTTGCTTTCTCATTTGTCTTACATTTGTTCATATCAAAGGGTAAAGAATCTAATGGATAGCAGTGACAGCACCTGTTTCGATCATCTCATCACTAATTGGTTCTTTGATTAGTGCAGACAAGCAATGGAGAAGGTGGATACAAGTTTCTAACATTTCTAGGTGATGGTAGCTTCCAGCCCATGTATTATTATGTGATATATCCACTAATTTGCTCAGCTTCTCATCTTCCTGATTTTAAGGAATCTCCCTCAGAGATAGGTTAGGATTTTTCTGGGGTTTATTAAGGTAACAATAGTCTGTTTTTGTATAGTTTGCCTGAACTGTAATGTTTGCTCCCTGCAGTAAACACTGAACCAGTTTGCTGGAAGGTTGGTCAACACACACCTCCACTTGCAACATTATCAGTCCAGACTGACAAATAACCATTTAAAGAATTTTAGTGTTCTTGAGAAGTCCAAGATAAGGTATAGAAAACTTCAGTTTAGCTATTGAACCAGCGCAACAGCATGGTCTGAATTTCCCTCAGACATCACTGGACAGACTAACTGAAATATAGAAAAGCCAAGGCATTTTACATATCCACTTAATTTTTGGACCTCCCTGCAAAGAGGAATACACTTACAACAGTGCTATGTGTTATCATTATCTCTTTTTTCATATGAGTGAATTTGTGGTTGAAAATCAAAGCTCTGGCACTGTGTCTAAGTGCTCAAGAATTTAATTCTGATGTCGCTGATGTTATGGCAATTACTTACAAGAAAAACACATAAAACCTTGTTTCTCTGAACATAGCTGGAGCCAAGCAACTTGAAAGGCTTTCGCTCCAAGTCTAAATCAGGCATTTTTTAACTCAAAAGACCACAACCAATCATCTGTCCAGAGCACCACATTTCTGAGCACACCTTTACTTTCTGGTTTGCTGACTCCTTCTACCCATACACCAAAGCAATACTCAACAAATTTACTGACCTTCATGATTGTGATCTTCTTCAAATGTTGTTGTTTAGAGGAATTTGTCTCTTTTTACTGTCTGATGGTTTGAACTCAGCAACAATAGTATTTTGAGGATAAATATAATTAATTAGTTAATTAACTACAGGGCTTAATGGTATGATGTAGGACCAGATATTGTGAGAATTCCACAAGCTATTCCCCATAGTTCCACCAAAAGAACATTGGTCCATCCACAGAAAACCCCATTTTAGCTCTGAGTTTCCTACAAGTACAAGTTGTTAACAAACACACTTCATTTGCCAGAATATGTATCTGGTTAATAAAGTGGATAAATTAGTGTTATAGATGTCAACTAGATCTGATGCTCATTTTTGTGATGACTATGTCTGCAGATCTTTCTCCTCTACAGTGATATTCAAATGGCTCATTTTTTTCACAGCTTGAAGTGGTTCCAGAAAAGTCAATCATCCAGTTCTGCCAAGGGCTTATGAAAATCCATGGGAACTAATAGCTGGGTAAGGCTAAGACAAGTCAGTAAGTCATGCAAGATATTGCTTCACAGAAACCTACCCTGCTTAAAAGGGAGAATGGTAACTTTATAAAGAGCACTGCAAACCCTCACAGCATAGGGTTTGGTCAAACAGTCATTGCCCTAGTCCCTCATCTTTTATGTATATGTATAGGGAAACCCAAGTAGAAGTTTGACTCAATTTGCCCTTTTGATCTGCCATTCATTTTAAAAGCCCCTTTGGAAGACATGAGTGCAACCGAGCTACCTGACATTTGTCTTCTTCTGCAGAGGAGCAAGGGCTTAATCCAGTCTGGAAATGGCCCCTACCTTTCAGCAATAGGATAACAAATAATGAGATGGTATAACCTCCAAAGGGATGCTGAAGAACTAAAGTGAATACTATGGAGACAATCCTTGGTAGTTAGACTGTCTGCTGCTGGTCCTAATGCATTTAACTGCAGTACAGAGCACTCTGTTGCCCCTCATGAATATGTGTTAAGTGTCATTTTCAGTACTTTACAGCTTTTTAGACAGCTGCTCACCCTTATTGTTGTGCCTATTGCAGTTTCCTTTCCACTGACTATCATGAAAAGTTAAATATAGTTTTCTGAGGTACAGCAGTCCTGGAAAAAGTACCACTTGTTGGAACTTCTATGTACTTTTATTCTTGTCAGTTCCTCATTCTTTTCGAAGCCGGTCTGTAATCCCTCTTAAATGGGTCCCTTTGTGCTATAATTTGGAACTGTTCCACTTGATAATTTATGCTATCGTCACCAGTTAACACAATCCCCAATCTCAGTAGCTTTTATCGAGCTTTTATCAGAGGTACTGCTTTGTGTTGTTTGTATTAATAACAGTTAAGAGCACCGACTTGGAGCAGTGGTGTCTGCTGCCTCCATGCCCAGGCGCTCCAGGGGCTGACCTTCTATCACACACGAAGCAGCGGCTAATGAAAAAGCGCCTCCGCCTTTTCTTGTTTTCAGGTTCACACATCCTTGAACATATACTAGTTTAAAGTTTGTTTGACATCTTAGATCAGCTGAAGGTTGTAAGTAATTTAAAGTCATTCATCTAAGTCAGCACCTAAAATGAAAGCAGTAATGGTTTATTCCATAGGGAGTTACTCGTGAGCAGCTAAAAGTGTGTAACAGTCCATTGCACAGTGCAAAGCCGAGCTCAGTAGAAAGTAGATGAAAACCTATACAGAGTTTAAAGGGCATCAGCAATTATTCATTTTACCCCAGACAGTCAGTACAGGGGCCACTTGTCTTTTTATCAACGGTATCTGATAACATGAAGAAATTAATAATTTACAGAGGGCAGGCAGTACTTTTCCATTAGAAGCTGTGTGGAAGGGAAAAAAGAACTGCTGGCACAGGTCAGAATGCTCCCCACAAGGTCGTTCTGCCTCTGTGCTGTAAATGTGTTTCTTTTTAACCCTTTCATAATCAAGAAAAATTCAGCTCTAAATTACATGCATATTTACCTTTACTGAGAGCAAAAAATAGCCCACAGCCATGGATATACAGATACCAAAGGACTTCATGACTTTGGTACTCTCTGGTCTTGCCAGCTGTGAGGCTTTGGATCTAGCAATTCCTTGGGCGGGAGATATCAAAAGAACCCTTGATGCTTTTGGGACAAGCTGAAGGTCTTATTGAGTACCACTGTCCCTGTGGTACTGACATACCAAAACTCAACAGTTTACTCAGTGGGCAAAAGAACAATGAAACGTGGTTTCACCCAAAGTGTTTGCCCACCAGTCTAGCCCTTCCACTCCACCTTCAGGCCCCTTGTGGTATCCCCTGCTGCAGAGGACATCCGTGTGGTGGCCCATTGTCGTTACCATGGACGCTGACAAACAGGATGCATCACCACCTCCTCCAGCCTGCCTTTTCATTGGTACCACTCTGGATCTCTTCCTGCAGCTCAGACACTGCTTCTTGTGTATCATAAGGGGTTGCAATTATCTCAGTGGCTTTCCTGTTCAGATGAGAATTTTTGAGGGAGGGAAGAAGACCACACAAGCAGACCCACAGCTCAAGGACAGAGTTTTGCTACGTCATCCAAGAAAGCCAGGCTAAAACAACGAAAAGCTCACCGAGGCAATACACTAAGGAAATATTAGGGCTACATAGTTGAAAGAGCAGGAAATGATAACATTATAATTCCTACAGAAACACTGTCCTCTGCTACATGCCTAGCACAGTCTTTGTTTAAATCTGTGAAATCTGTAATCTATTGTAGTTCCATCCATGCTGTTAAGCACATACCCTAAAATGCAATAAATGTGCAATAATGAAAAAACTCTAGAATTTATACAGTTTGTATTTAGAAATACTAAATAAATGCTTAGAATATGCAGAACCCATCAAAAATCCAGAGACATATTAAAACTTCAAGATACCCAGTTTTATGGTTGCATATGATTTCTTCCTGTTCCTGATGAAAATGTTTTTGAAAGACTGTCCTGAAAAGGAAATGAAGTGGGGAGGAAATCTGAAAGATTACCATAAATGGTGTTTATCAATTTGTTTCTTCATTTTGTTTAGTTAAACCATGTACATTTCCAGAATTTTTAATGCAAATTTTTAAACAGCAGTATGAGAGCAACATCAAACAGCATGGAAAGTCTGTGCTGAAATACTAGCACAAGCAGGACAGGATTTCAACAGGCTTAGTTAAAAACTTTCACTGATGCAGTAGGAGTATTCTCAAAAGTGGAGTCATTTTTAACTTTATAATTGGCCAATCAAGGTTAGGGGTTTTTTTCCTTCTAGTTTAGTTATTGAAATGTGTTTTTATGATTCATGGAAACCTCTTTATGTGTCAAGTTTTTCCCTGAAGATATATCAGGTTTCCTTGTAGTCCTCTATTAATTTTCTATTTTCATTCTGTGGATAGAGTGAAGCAAGAGAATTATGAAGGTACCCAGCACTTCTCCAAAGTTGAGGCTGAAGTGAAATTTGGACTTAAAGGAGAGATGCAGTCACTTTGCTATGCACAAAGAATACTCCATTGTTCCTAAAATTACAGTACTTACAGAGTATAAAATGGATTTTCTGAGAATTTACAAGTAAATCCATTATTTAGTTTAAGTTAGAGTTAATTGAAAATAGGTCCTTTTGGACCTTCTGTCAGACATTTATTTATCCCTAATGACTTCTGTTACAAAATACAGTTTCTTCATTATTCATATATCATCAGAATTCTTTGAAGCCCTTCCATAGGACATTTTCAAAGTAATTATTTTAGGAATTATGTCCCTTTTTGCCGTTATTCATCAGAGCTGGGAGTTTCTAATTCATCAGTGAGAGAAGGGGGATTGGGTTGGGGAGGTTCCTGGGGAGTTCTCTTCTCCTTAACTACTGCTGGACATTGTTCTTGCTCTGACCGTTCTCAGGGGACAGAAAAAAAAAAGAATCAGTTTGAATCAATGACAGCTTAAATCCCTATAATGCCATAATCAGATTGTTATTACACAGTGTCACATCAGGACTAAGGTTGTCTAAACAGAGAGATACTGTTTGATGACTTAATATTGCTGCATTTTTCTGAAGTAGAGGGCCCTAAGTTTCTGGGACGTAAAATGTTTGTTTGAGTGATAATTCTACCTTCCCTGTCATATTTTACCCTATTTGTAAGTGTTTATTCTTTTATTACTGCAGGGTCTAGGAATTTTCACATCCCAAATGCCTTGTACTTAATGCTACGCAAACAGAGAACAAAAACCTCTCCCCCTCTTTTAAGTTTGCATTTTAATTGAAAAAGATGAAATAAAGAATAGAAAACCAAAGGAAAATGTACGAAAAAGATAAGATACTTTTGGCCTAGATAATAGGAAGTGACCTCAGTCTGCTCCTGGCCAGACTAGTAAGAAATAATGTAAGCCTTGCAGCGAAGGGTGATTTTTAAGGAAGGATCTGAAAGAATCCAAGAATTTCAGTATGTAAATACCCCGGTGTAAGGGGCACAGGGAATAAAATATACGTGAGGTAGTTAAGAAACATATGAAAGGTGCAGGGAGTTGGATAGCTGGAGACAGGCAGCAACATGCTGATGCAAGTAAAAGTACCAAAGGAAGCACAAGTGATAGGAGGATGTCAGGTGAGACAAGTGGCTTGCTTTCACCCCACAGATAAAGGGAGTGGCTGAATTAGCAGTAAAGAAAATTAATTATCTTTGCTTCACATTTCTGCACTGAAGAGAAAACAAAAGAAAGAACTTGCAGTAAGCAAGATGCAAGTACTTAGAATCTGTAAAATTCAATCCCAGTTGATGTACAGTTTTGATATTGTCATGGGAATTTCCAGTCTTTGACAAATACCTGAAGAAAGATGGATTTATTTGGCTAGTGGATTTCAATATGGTAATTTAGGCCTGTACATAGAAGGCAACTGATCCAATGCACTATCCATTAGTCTCCATAACCCCAAAATGACAGTAAAGTATTGCTCTGGTTGGTCAAGGCATTGACACTTGGTGAAGGCTCTCCAGATCTGGCTGGTGTACAGAGAAAAAATGTTGGAAATGGAAAAAAACATGTTATGATTATCAGCTTGTATCCTGAGTAATTATATAGCTGTAGGGAGTAAGCTAATCTTGCAAAAAGTGGTTTTGGCTGTATGTGAAGGTAGGCTTGCTTCATCTGTCTGAGGTCGAAGAATGGAGGGAACAATAAAATACTAAGAAAAAATGAAAAGAGGCTTGGATTGTAATCCCGTTTGAATGGAAATACTCCAGGTTAAGCAATATGAAGAAAAAGTGGACAAAAATATGTACTTTTTTTTCTCCTTAATAGAAAATACTGAGAGCATATCACAATGAGTACAGACCTAAAGTCAACTTAAATGTGCTGCCACTAAAAGGTATTTCAGCTCTATGGTCGAGACCTTGTTCATTCTTGCATTTAGATCCCTGTGCAAGGGTATAAATGCTGATATTCTTTACCATCTGAGGCCACTGAACAGCATTGATAGCACACGCATTTCAAGCCACCCATTTTCCACCTGTGGCTGCAGAGTACTGGTGGCTCATGAGGCCAGAGCGGGTGACCTGTGCCATGCCCATACTGCACCTGCTGCACAGCGTAGTCACCAGCTCTGTCACAGCACTGGGGTTCCTTTCACAAGCACCTTCTCATTCAAACAGAGTCACTGACACCAGGGTCTGCTGATGCGCAATAAACCAAAAGGGAAAGAAAGGCATTGGAACAAATACCTGTGGTCAAGGCAGCCCTATCATTCAGTCAACTAAAGAAAGAGATCTCAGTCATCGCTCCTCGTCCAGGCTTCCCTTCCAAGGGAAATTTGGATAAGTTCTCCCTTTCATTCTGAATTTCTTTTTGTTATTTTGGAATTGTAGGTCCTCCCACAGAACACAAACTGCAAATTTCAAAGCAGCTGTATTTAAACTCAGTCAAGGCTATAATGCAAACAACTTTTTTCAGTAAAAAAGAAATGATAGAAAATTAAAATGCACACAGTCAGTGATTGGTAAAATAGTAGATCATCAAATAAATTTGCATTAATTACACAAAAGCTGAAAGTACTTCATTAAATACTCTCATAACACAGTAACCTCTTTAGAAAATTATTTCTGGTATAAGCATGTAAATAATTACATACTCTCTGTCCCTTGTAGTTTTATCTGCCTAAGCAAAGGGGAACGGAGTGTTACAGCTCAAGCATTCTGATTTTTGAGCAATTGATTAAAAAGAACAAGCATTTTAATGATGTTCATCAAAAGTGCTGTACATATATGAATTGTATATTCAAGTATCTGAGGATTTTAATGCCTAAGCTCAGTTCAGTATGGAAAAATCAATGGTGTATTGTTAGGAATCAGTGCTGAAGTTAAGGATTTGGGAGTAAATCTGATTAATTTCGATGTAAATTAGCAATGTGATGCCGCATCTAAGTATGAGGATGTAATATGTCCATGCAAGTCCCCGTTGCAATACTTATACTGAAAACTTTGTATTTTTAATGAAAGAGTTTATTCATGGTGCAGTTTCAAATTCATCTTTATTCTTAAGACTCTTTATTTCCACAGTATCTGAGCATTTTACAGTAACTGATACTGCTATCCTTATGACTATAGTCTGGCATGAGACAACTTCCCTTTTTGCAAAATGTTGGGATTTCCAAGTTTTCCCATTCCAGATCAGGAAGAAAGGTATCCAATTCATGAAAAATAAGATAGAATCACTTTGGAATATCCCAGAGGTTAGAGTGAATTCATCAGGTGCAGAATCTTTCTTTTTTTTCCTGGAACTTCTGTATCCTGTGACTGAATGCTATAGCTGAAGTGAGTGTCCACAGCATTCTCCTGGAGAAACTGACTGCTCATGGCTTGGATGGATGTACTCTTTGCTGGGAAGAAAACTCCTTGGATGTCCAGGCCCAGAGAGTGGTGGTGAATGGAGTTACATCCAGCTGGTGGCTGGTCACCAGTGATGTTCCCCAGGGCTCAGTGTTGGGTTCAGTCCTGTTTAATATCTTCTTCAATGACCTGAACAGAGGCATCAAATGCACCCTCAGCCAATTTTGGCAGGAGTGTTGATCTGCTGGAGGGTAGGAAGGCTCTGCAGAGGAATCTGAACAGGCCGGATTGATGGACCAAAAAGGTTATCAAGCTCTGGAACAGGTTGCCCAAGGAAGGGGTTGAGTTGTGATCCCTGGAGGTATTTAAAGGACATGTAGATGTGGCACTTAGGGGCATGGTTTAGTGCTGGACTTGTCAATGTTAGGTTTACCGTTGGATCCGATGACCTTACATGTCTTTTCTAACCTGAATGATTCAATGATTCTATGATTTTTTTGGTTTATTTTAACAATACTATCTGGATCAACTTGATAAAATATTTGGTGAAACATTTGCATAATGCAATGAAGACGTGGACAGATTCCTGGAAAAAGTTTCTTTTTTTCAGTTTTATCTACAAAAAAATTTTGTTTAACTACTTTAAACATCACCACTTAGAGGTAGGAATCCACCATTATCCCAAATTTTGGATCAGATATGGGAGTGAGTAGACATTATAAATTTCATCCAAGAATATAAAGAGTCTATATAAATTCAGAAATTAATGGCAGTCTCCCAGATTCTAACCATGGATGTTCCAGATTTTGCCCTGTTAATATGAGGGAAAACACTATAGCTATGCATGTGACTTGTATTGCAATAGTAACTTTTTTTGAGACAATGTAGAAGAACTTTCTCATTTCCAAATGTCAGGGGAAACCTGCTTTGGCTTTCAATTGACAGGTTCTTCTAGTCTTCACTTCTGATTTTAAAGTCAGCTAACTACAGAAAGGAGTTAAAAGTATGCTTGTTAACATGTATTTTAAGACAGAAATGGGCAGGGTGCACTGTCACAGGTTTAACAGTGTTGGTCAGAGGAGTTCATTTTCAAAATGGAACTCTCAGGCAACACTGTAGTGCTTTGCATCCAGAAGGATGAGGGGTGAGTGGGAGGCAATCTGAAATCAAAGATTGGAAAGAGAAGGCATCAGAATATTTTACTTAAAGCTCCATACATATTTCAACAACAGTAGTAAACACCCATAAAGTGGACAGCATATTTTCTGTTTTCAGAAAGTACCATTTCCTCCAAATCAATGATGAAGTTATATCATACATTATTTAGGTAGAAGTGCCCTGCTCTGTTTAGTGATGGCCAAAGAGCAACCAAGAAGAGATGCACCTCAGGCCCAATTTCCTCCTTATTGTGAATGTGTGAAAGGTCAATGTGCATCATTCCTCTGTATGTCACTTATGAGAAACATTTGTTTGCTCCTTTCCCACTTGTAAAAGATTTATCCTTTCTTTTGGTAGTGTTGGCCCCAACACTTCACTAACAAATGAAGCCTTCAGGCTCCCATTTCTTTCTAGGTCTAATGACAAAGATCCAATTCTGTTAGATCTTTTCTCTCCCTCTTCTAAAAAAACAACAAGTAAACACTTAACTCAGCTGAATTACAACTTAATAGCTGACTCTGCAGGCCCTTGCAAATCAAAATGAAATCTGAAAAATGCAGATGTAGTCATCAGAGTGCTAATTAGTAATTTGACTGCTGCCTCTCCACTCCAGATCTTCACTTTAATTGTAAAACAGGGGGGAGGAAGTATCTTAGGGTCATATTCCACCTGGTCTTCCCAGGGGAGTGAACATGAGGCACTCTTTTTGTGCCTGGATAGGATCTGTGCCACCTCCAGGCAAGCAGCACAGAGGCTCTGTCTGCAGGATGGAAATACCCGCCTGAAGTTCCTGGCAGGTGCATTAGCAGTGATCACTGTGGCAGAGGGAGATGCAAAAGCCTTCATCTCACTGACAGCAACAAGAGTAAGGGTACAGAGGCCAACATGCACCCACCTGTCCACATGGCCCCTCTCCCCAGCAGAACAGGTCACTCCTCAGTGAGAGATGGTGGTTTTATCTTTCCAAAGATCATTCATGCTTATACAGCCTCTGCATCCTGGCATCTTATGTGAAGAAATATTCTGCATCCTTGAGGAAATTTTCCTTGAACTGTCATGACCCCATCTGCCGTCACTGTCGCAGTCCTTTCCACCATCATGAACAGGAGCTGCTATCATCTTTAGTACTTTTGCAATCATTCCTTTATTTTCACAAATGAAAAGTTTAATAATGTTTTGGCAAACAATTGTGCAAACAATTAAATGAATGATGCTGAGATCTGCATAACAGTTTTTGGGGAAAGAATAATTCTTGTTTAGAGGTGAGAAGCACTCTAAACTGGGATTCCTTTCTTTACCAACCTCTTTCTGCTTCCCAGCCATGATCAGAACATTTCCTTAGCTTGACTGTCATTGTTATAGCTTTGATTATTCTTTTTTGGATGATACGGGGTTTTTTATGATAAAGTTCTGTCTTAATTGCTAGATAGGCATCATTTCAGCTTTGTATCCAGCTCTTAAAAAAAAGTAGCTAAGTTTTTAAAGAGAATTAATAAAGACATTTTCAGAATTGTTTTAATTTATTGATTCTGGTGTCATTGTGACTGTATCGTTAATCTGTTTTGTTAATGCTTACCTTATTTGAATATAAACCATACATAATTGACATATTAACATATATCAGTGTTTGTACAATGTTGACAACACTGTACCCTCCCCATGAAAAATTCACGTGATCTGTTAGAAAACCTTTATTGTTCAATGAATTAGAAGATCTACCTGAACATATTAGTTGTATTTAACCTGTACATTGTCAGCTCTCTGTGCTTTTCTATAAGTCTTGTAACACTTGTTTTCATCAAATCATTAGTTCTTGAATTATTTTATTCCTTCACAATCTGAAATGTTCTTACCTTTTTCTAGGCCTCAAGATTGGAAAGAAGAGCATGAAAGCAAAAACACTAGAGCTCAAAAACCAGAAAGAGAGAGACCTTAAACTGTTTTTTTAAATCTTATTATAGTGCTGAGAGATAAAGGTAGAACAGTAAATTTGAGAAAGTTGCACCACTTTATTTATAAAAAGCAAGGAATTAATCCCCTTAAGTGAAAATCAATGTGCTCTTAATGGCATATCCATAATTAAGTTCTTCTGAGTCTGATGTACGTTTGGACTATGACCATTTCATGTAAGTCTGGTAATATAGGGAAGTCTTGAAGATGTTACAAGGGGGCCAGAAAGCAATGACAATTAGAGGCAGTACTCGTAAATTATGGAGCTATAAAAAGAGACGGGTATAAATGTCCCCATTTTCAGGGCTGCAAAAGAAATTTCTATTGAAGTCAAGCAAAAAAGAAGCAGAAAAGAACAGAAGACAGATTCTAATGAAAGCACTTGTCAGATCGGCTCTATTAATTAACCATAAAAACACAGATTAAGGATACTTTAGATGTCATTAAATCCTCATGCAAAACTAGTGGCCACAAAAACCTTATTCAGAAATATGGGAGAGAATTTTCTTCCTGTCTAGATAAACACTTCAATCTTTTCCAGACAGCGCAGACTGTGAACTTCTGTGTATATATCCCTGTGAGTGACTTTTCTAACTTAGCTTTTCTGAATGTGCAACATTTGGGACTCAATATACACATACAGCAAGCACTCACACAATACATGCCAGATCAATATTTCATGTTTAAAAAATGACTTTTTTTCAGCAGAGCGACACTTTATCTCCTCTAGTCCTTCATCCTCCCTGTCAAATCCCTAACACAGAAAAGTCATTTTTAAATTAAGAAGTCATTTCTTTCTCCTCTTAGATACAGTAATAGTTTTCTAGTTGTGATATGGCATGACTTGGTATGCAATGAACCAAGCAATTGGCAAATGCATGCCCCTCACTTTGCTGTTGTGCAGTGGGCCAGTTCTGCCAAGAACCCTGTGGCTTTCTTCATCTGAGGCACTGAACTTTTGATCAATCCTGAGGGAAAAATGCAGGGAAAAAATAATGGGATCTGAGATCTTAGCTTGAAACAAAACCTCCCCTAGGCAGCAATGGAAACAAACTTAGAGGTGGTGGTAGTAGTGAAAGAATTGGCTTCCTTCCAATTTCTCTGCAGGATTGACTACAAAATCTTTATATGGCAGGTGAGACCAAGACTTACCCTGATAGAAAAACACAATACAAAACAGGTCAGATTGAGCCATACACTTGGATCCAGAGATTTACACAGAATGCCTGATGAGGTGTGTCACATCGTACAGTGGGTGGATGTGGTCCCCCAGGTGCTCCTGAGGGTAGTCCAAGTTAGACTGTGGTCACTGTTAGAGAACTAGTGCACTTACAGGACCTTACTTACACCTCAAAGAGATGGATGGAAAAGTGAGCTAAATATTTATTCTCCCTTCAGCACTTTCTGGACAGTGTGGAGGGACACCCACTCAACATATTGTCTTTTGTGCATAGGAGAGAATAAGTTTTTCCTCTATGGGAATGATCAACAAAGCATATAAGGGTATGACTAGTTTTGCATGAGAATATATAAAATTTTATTGGTTTTCTTGATCTTAACTTAAAAATGCATGTTCTGAGGATCTGAAAAACTACTGACAATTTCTCAAGCATACGTGATTATCCGGGGCACTGTGCTACAAGTCTTCAGATGCAGGTGCACTATAACATGTGATGTTGTAAATAGGCTTTTTCAAGCAGTGGTTTTAGTGACATTTCCATAATGCCCTCGCAAATATTGAGCTGGGCTGCTCATCTACAGTATATTACACAGATTTGCAATTGTGCATTCAAGAATGCAATAGCTGATAAAATGCGAGATCACAATAATGCTCTTTCTTTGCCCAAGACTTCAGTCACAGGTGTTCTGTTAGAGATCTTGCTGCAGAAAGTAGTTTAAAGGTAAAACCTGACTGAATTTTAGTGCTTGAGTTTCAGTTACATGACAGTGAAAGCCTGCATTTTGTAAGCAAACTTCTAACATAACTAATCCCCCTTCTTTTGTTCTCACCTCCTCAAAGTTGCAGCAGTTTCTTGCTTCAAGTTTTCAAGGGAATCTTTCCATAAGAAAGGTCTTTAATCATAAACGTAAGTACCATCTGCCACATGCAGAGCTAAACATTGGAAATCATCCATGTAACTTTCTGATGCTGTGAAAATTATGTTAGTCTTAAATGTGGCCTCCAAAACAAAGATGAATGAGATGCAGAAGGAGCTTGCCAAGAAGTTGCAGTTTAACCTAACACAGGAACAGGTCATTGTGAGATAGTTACAAGTTTTCATTATTTATTTGTTTACCTGCACTCCTGATTCTTTCACTCCTAATGTCACTAAGTTTATATACTGAACAGGGTTACTGGTATGGTACTTGGAGGTAATCTGATACCCCAGAAATAAGTAATGGCACTGAAGGAGACTAAATTCCAAATAATTTGAAAGGGTCAAAATATGTGATATGTTTCTTTTAAAGAAAGCACAGCATACTAAAGCCCCCAAAATTAATCTAGGTAAAGGAAAAAAGGTAACTCTTCCAATTGTCATGTCAGAAGAAATTTTAGACATAAAAGTTAAGGAAAATAAAAGTAAGTTAGGTATTTTTAGCCATTCCAACATACTTTTTTTTTTTTTTTGTGGTGAATATGACTTCTTTAATCTCATTTGAAGTAGGCCCATTAGACCTAATGCACTGAACATTGTATGATCTGAATACAATCGGGTCTATAGAGCTAGCTCCTCTAATGCAAGGTAACACAGAAATAAAATAAAATAAAGTAAGTCATTAATTCACTGCATCATCAACACTTTCTAAGTGCTATAAATCTTTGTTGCTTGTTTTATCTGTCCCAACTAATCTTATTGGCGTAAAAAACTACAAGGGTGGGGTAAGATTTTCAGAAGTTTTCATATAACTATAAGTTCCTTACAAACTCACAAGCAATCAGATTATCTGTTTAAAAAGGATAAAAATCTGTTCTTGGATCAGATGCCAAACTTCCTTTCACATGGGTTCTATTTGCCCTTCAAATATTTCTGGATAGTATAACTGGGTATATGACTCTTTCTGAGGTACAGTGAAGATGCAATGCTATTTGAATTGGAAAGATGGTGGCTTTTATCATCCCTAGGCTGCAGGTCACTAGATTACTCTTAGGAACAAGGCACTCTGGAATGAGCACTGATTAGTGTCACATATCCATTGTCTGGACTGTTTGATAACTTGCTTCCAAAAGAAAACAGGATCAAATATCCTAAGGGTGTCCCGATTTGTACCTTCTCAAAGGTAACCACGAATGTTGCTTATGGGAACAGAAATCTCTCAGTTGTAATTGAGTTGAAATATATTATATATTTGGGGATGAATCTTTATCTTGTGTGATATGCTTCAGTGGGGCTTACCCTGTCTTTGTCCAATTATTAGTTCTGCTACTTATAACCTTAGGAAAAACTTAGGACTAGAACTCCAGGGGTCACAGTTGTTGTGGTTCTAACTGCTGTATTGCCAAATTTTTAAATGAGTAATAGAGGAAGACAAGACTTTTCTCTAAAACATAACCAGAGTAGCAGAGGGTAGCCCCTTTCATCTACAGTTAAAACATTTGTAGGGTTCTGAGGTACAGAACCACAGAATAAAAGAATTGTAACATTTGGAAGGACCTCTGGAGATCATCTAGTCCAAGCCCCCTGCCAAGGCAAGGTCACGTAAAATAGGTTGCACAGGAATGTGTCCAGATGGGTTTTGAATGTCTCCAGAGAAGGAGATTCCACAACCTCCCTGGGGAGCCTGTTCCAGTGCTCTGTCGCTCTCAGTGTAGTTTTTCCTCATGTTGAGATGGAACTTTTTGTGTTCTAGTTTATGGCCATTGCTCCTTATCTTGTTGCTGAGCACTCTGAAAACAGTCTGTCACCATCCTCTTGGCACCTGCTTCTGAGGTATTTATATGAATTAATAAGATCTCCTCTCAGTCTTCTCTTCTCTAGACTAAATAAGGCCCACTTTCACAGTCTCTTCTCATGAGAGATGTTCCAGACCTCTCATAATTTTCATGGCCTCCTCTAGACCCTCTCCAGTAGCTCCTTGTCTTTCTTGCACTGAGGACCCAGAACTGGACACAGCACTCCAGATGTGGCCTCACTAGGGCTGAGCAGAGGAGAAGAATCACCACCCTCAGTCTGGTGGCCATATTCTTCCCAATATACCCCAGGATACCATTGGTCCTCTTGACCACAAGGGCACACTGTTGGCTCATAGTCAACTTGTCATCCATCAATACTCTCAGCTCCTAGAAGATCAGCCCTCAACTTGTACTGGTGCCTGGGGTTATTCCCCTCCAGGTGCGGGACCCTACACATGCCCTTGTTGAACCTCATTAGGTTTCTCCCCACTAAACTCTCCAGCCTGTCAAGGTCCCCCTGAATGGCAGCACAGCCTTCAGGTGTATCAGACACTCCCCCCAATTTGGTATCATCAGCAAACTTGCTGAGGGTACATTCTATCCCTTCTACCAGGTCCTTGATAAATGAATTGAATAAGACTGGACCTATTACTGATCCCTGGGCAACGCTACTGACTGCAGCCCTCCAACGGAATTCTACTCTGCTGATCAAGACCCTCTGAGCTCTGCCATTCCACCATTCTTGATGCACCCACCTCACTGTCAATTCATCTAACCCACATTTCCTGAGCTTACCTATGAGGAAACAGTGTCAAAATCCTTGCTAAAGTCAGGGCAGACAACACGCAGTGCTCTCCCCTCATCAGCTCATCCTGCCATGTCATCATAGAAGGCTATCGATTGATCAAGCAAGATTTCCCCTTAGTGAATCCATACTGACTACTCCTGATGACCTTTTTTTCTTTTATATGTTTGTTCGTGACCTCCGTAATGACCTGTTTTATTGCCTTTCCAAGTACGGAGGTGAGACTGACTATCCAGTAGTTTTCCAGATCCTCCTTCTTGCCCTTTTTGAAGATGGGAGTAACATTGGACTTCCTCCAGTCATCAGGCACCTCTCCCATTCTCCGTGATTTCTCAAAGATAATGGAGAGTGGTAGAGCAACATCTGCCAGCTCCCTCAGCACCCATGGGTGCATCCCATAAGGGTCCATGGATTTATGGCTGTTAATTCTGCCTAGTCAACCTGTTGTATAACTCCCAAAATACTGATTCTTCTTTTTTTTTCCAAGAAGGGATATCTGTAAGACTATGCCCTAATTATGATAATTGACATAAAATGAGAAGAGGACAAGAAACGTCCTCTGATTTGCTCCCATTAAAACCCTTCCACATGCCATGGAAAAATAGTCACTAGGAGGGAAGAGGAGACCAGGTGTGATTATGACTGTACAGAGGCCTTCCTGTGGCACAGAGAACCCAGATTCCAGTCCCTGGTCCTCGTCTGCAATTTCCTCCTATGCAATTTTGCAGTTATCATTCAGTGACATTGAAAAACTGACCTCTCTCTGATATCACAGGCCTCTCTATATATAGGTGTATCATACTTTCTGATAAGTATTGGAAATACAGTCCTAGCAGTTCCCCAGATAACAACGTGCTGTGAAACATCTGAATACTAAAGATTAAATAACACATGACAGTCATAATTTATTACTTTTAGTTTGGCTTACGAGTGCAAGGAGAGGTGATAGGTAAAAGTCATTGCAATAATTCCTACCACAACAGTTTTCTGACATGCAAGTTCTCTCTTCTTGAGACTGTAGAAGACAGGTAACGCGATATCAGTTTTTGTTGTCTTTCGAGTTTTTTGTTGCTATACATTTTTAGAGAAGCTGAACAGCTGTACTTCAAATGTCCACGATGAAGGAAGGTGGATAGGATGCTGTGAACTGGTGGCAGACAAGTGTCAATGCATGTTCAGTGAAAATGTAAGTGATGAGCAGCGAGGGTCCTTTCTGAACTAAGCTGGCCCACTTTTTCTTCTCTCCTGCTGACAAGACAATTGTCAGAAACTTTCATCAAGCCTGACTACACTCAGGGAACATCAGCAGGAAATTTAGCAAATAATTAGCAATCAGAGTTTACTTGTGAAGAATCGAGTTGCGGGAATTCTTTTTTCCATCTCAAGGTAGAGGGTTGATAATGAGGACTTCCAGTCTGAAACAAATCTCTACTTTCTGGTTCCTCTTTTCTGTTAGTCTGAAGATTACAACTGAAAAAAAAAATAATAAAAAACCCAACTCATATTTCTAGGTCTGATTTTTTTTTTCTCTTTGATGAGGACACTCAGCATGGTTAGTCTAATTATTTTCTTCCCACTGTCTCTTATTGTCAGCCAAAATGACAAGTTTGCACAGGTAATGGTTTACACAAACTACTTGCTCTCTCAGCCCTGCCAAGCTGGTGCTTTCCCGGGGACAGCTACAAGAGATCAAGCTGTGTAAGAGATCAAGCACCCACAACATCCACTAAGTCATTAGCAAGTTACAGGTATATATTTTCTCTCAGAACTAGACCCTCTCTATACAGCTCAAAGCTTGATACCTGAAACCCTGCCAAATACATCATTCTCTCAAACTCATTAAACACTTAACTCCTTTTATCTTGCACCAGGAGAAGGAAATTATGGCTAAACGCATTTAAAACCACACCAGAAGTGTGATGTTGTTGGTAATGGAAGAGCTATTTATCAGCCTTGCTTTTCTAGGGAAACTAGGAGGGTGGTAAACTGTCACCAGTATGACTGGTGGTAATCAGCTTAAGGAATAATGAGAGACCTATTTCTACTAAAATCCTCAGTAAGATTCCATTCATTTTAGGAGGGTAGAGATTTCCACAAATATGCCGACGCATTTTTCTGCACATTTGCTTACATAGCAGGCATATGAATTATAATGCCAAAAACATAATAATGACTGCATATATCTATGTTAGACCCTTGCCTTGGAGTTAATGGCCTATTTATAGAGTGAATAACCATGAGTCAGGTTCATTTCCCATAAGGCTCGGAGCAATTTGTTTTAGGTTTGTCCTAAGGTATAGAGAAGGTACGGTGCAGAGTTTACTGGGATTGGGAGTGGAGTCATCTGGAAAAATTTGGTCCTGAGAATATATGTAGAGAATGTGGTTTCCTGAGGATTATAGAGATCAAAATGGGCAAGATTTGCACAGGAACTTTTGAAATACATAATCTGCTTTTCAGACACATTGTGCACAATAGGACTCATGCTGTGACGTCTAAGTTGCCTTTTTCCCGTGGTCACAAATAAAAACTATTGTTAAAAACAGAAGATATATTTAAATTCAAGGTACATTACTGATTTTACTTCACATTCACACTAGCCTACATTTTAATGATCAAATAAACATCAGAGAAATAAAATCAAGACAGGTTCAAATTGAAAGTGTAATAACTGTCAGTACTGTTCAGAAGAAAGTCCATTTTCTTAAAAAATAATATATTCACTATAATAATTCTATTTGTTTTTCTGAATTTTAAAGATAACAAGAAGTAGGACAGGAAAGGAAACGCACAGGATGAACAAGACGAACAAACTTCCATCATTGGAAGCTGTGGTGCATACCCTACCTCCTACCTTCTCCAGAAACACCACTGCCAGCTTTATATTCAGCATTTCCCTTTTCAGGATTATTTGTATTCATATGGTGTCATTCACCTGAGGGTCTCAAATGGTTTAAAAACAATTTAATCTCTCATTGCTCGTTCGGTGCTGGAAGGCTTGCTCCCCACTCAGATCACCCCAGCTGCCAGCCTGCAATCCATCTCTTAGTAGTCTTTCAAAACAGAGTTGTCATTCTCAGGTATGGGAGGTGTTCCCTGCACACAATCGTAAAGCTCCTTCATTGATCTCCCTCAAACCCTCATTGAAAAACACCTTTGCCATGATGTCAGCAACATTAAAACAAACCAGCAATTTGGGAAATGGGTATACTGCTGGAGTGCTGAGGCTACTGCCTGTTATATCAGCCAGCAACACACTTCTGGACCTTCTGTATCCACCCATCAGCTCCCTTCCTCTTCTTCTTGGACTAGAAGTTCCTTGAGCTAAGGATGATTTTTTTTGTTGTTCTGTGCCTATGAATTACTAAGTAGTTTAGGTCCAGGTGTGTAACTTCAGACTCCTAGATACTATGACATTGCAAATATTCTAGAAGTAAGTAATAAGTCTGACAAATGTAAATGATCCCTCCAGATGTGAGGAAATGAGAAGCCAGGCTCTTAGTTAACTTACTGAGTACTTAATCACACAGTCTTCAAGGATCCTTGAGCATACCTTATATAGCTGAAGGTGCAATTTGAGTGATAAATTATGGAGCACATAACAGTAATTTTTAATATGCACAAAGCCAGTCTATTCATGTTCAGAAAATCACTCTCTTTACATGAGAAAGAAGTAAATGACCCCTTGGATTCATGACAACTTCTATCACAAATTTAATATATTTCCTAGACTCATATCACTGGAGCATTGAGGACCAGAGGTACCATCCAGTGAAGTGAATGGAAGGTCTCTCATTGAATTGGACAGAATTTAAATCAGGACTGAATCCAATTAAGAAAACTGGACATTGCTTGACCAGCACAGAATTTATGCTGTTTTCCAATGTCTGTCCATATTCATTAAATTTTAAATGGAAACTCTTAAATTGGTCCTGAAGCTGCTTTAGCACCATAACACTGTAAAATTTTCACTTACCATTGGCTTTTAATTTCTGTGATATTCCTATTAAGAGTAATGTCTATTATTTGGAAGGGTAACATGGAAAGAAATTACCCAGCTTGCATTAACTGTGCTAATGTGAACTGGTAAATAGCAGCAGATGCCTTAAAAAGGCTATGGCATGAATCCTGCGTGCAACTACTTATTCAGCCTATTCATTATTGACTTTTTGTAGTTCCTTGCATGTATTTAAAAAAAAAATCATCTAGCACACTTCTCTTGTTTAGTATCATACTCTTGCATGTTTTCAGGCGTCTCCTTTCCTTGACTCACTAGCCCACTGTGATAGCAGAAGGCTGTCTTCCTCTTTCTTAATTCATGGTTCACAGCAGACAGATGACATTTTTAATTAAGAATATGTATTTTCTTAGTCAGGTTGATAGACAGAAATAGCTAAAAAGAGCAGAGCTGTAGAATCTAACATGTCAATAAACATTTGAAAGATTCTAATCATTACTAAAAGGTAATTACTTGTTTCTTGTATCTTTAAGTGCCCATATGCAATGGCCCATAAGCATCACAAACTTGCTGTCTGCCTCTGAGTAATTAAAGAAAATTCACTTGAAAATAGGGGGTAGGCATCTCATTATAGCTATAAAAGCTGGCCACACAATCAACCATGAAAACTAGTAAATGAGATAAATGCCTGAAAGAGAGGGTACTAATCAAGTGGTTTTAACAGGGACTGAAAAAGAAGGTAATAATAAACCTGTCTAAAATTTGTTTCATCTGTTCTTCAGATAAACGCCTCACTTATCTTGAAAATTAGAAATCTAGAGCTTTTAGAAGTTTTGGGATTTTTATTCCATTTTCTCTGTTTTAACATATCTCATATTTTTTACTATCAGTGTTGTGTAGGTCATGGCATGAAGACAACAGGGAAGGAAACCCATCCTATAAAGATTGCTGCATGATGGAATATTATTTTGATCAAATATTTGTTATTTTGATGTATTTTCTGCCCCACAAAATTGTGCTTATATCTGTAAGGACACATGCAAACAAAAGTAGACCAAAACATAAAGGCAGCTGGTTGAGGCAGTTTGCTCAGCACTGCAATTTTTTTGTTATTGCAAAAATTTCTCACTCTCTTTTGAACTGAAATCAAGACATTTTCTTCTGTATTTGATTGACTGACAAAGAGCAAATAAGTGGTCACAATGCTGATACCCAGAATGACCAGGAGTCTGAGCATCCAGGCATTCATCTAGGAAATGGGTATCTTGGCTTCTATTTTTATTTTAAACCTTATTCTACTGGAACCGAAATGAAAATCCCCCTTGGTTATAGCCTCAGTTTCACATATCTTGTACTTATTTTTCACCCTATTCATTAGCTTGTTTAGAACCTGAAGTCAATGGGAATTTCAACAGTGACTTCAGTGGGAGCAGAGTCAGATCATTAAACCTCAGTACTTTTGAAAGTATCTTTTAAAAGCTGTCCAGAAGGGAGCCATGGGAGAGAAACTAAATGAAGTGATTTTACCTTACTTCAAAGCTCAGGAAAGGGGAAAAAAAAAAAAAACCTGCTCTTTTTCTTCTTTAAATGCAACATCATGTACAGCCTGAAGGAAATATTTTCGGAAGTCAGAGAACTGAAATCTGCTCTGTGATGGTGTTCAGTATGATATCAATGCCACATCTAGTCAATGGCATGCTTACAGCAGCACTGTTACCTGTTTAATTAATTTCCTGGTGCTCTCCAAATCAGACTTGCTTTTTCCAGTCCAGATCTTCTTAAAATCTTTCCCTTACTTTTTTTTTACTTGTATCATTCTGCTGTCTATAGTGTACTCCTTTTCTTCCATCATGGTGCCAGCTTTTATAGCCATCCTAATCTTTTTCCCTTAGTCCTTTGCACCTTCTGCTTCCTACTGCTCTTCCCTTTGCACACCACACTTATTGTTAGTCAGCTTCCTTCACTTGGCTTTTGCTCTAATAATAATGTTGTAGTCATGTATTCTTGAACTGTGCCTGGCCATATCATATTTCTCACATCATTTGCATCTTCTGTAGAGTTTTTTGCTCTGTATATAGTGACTCCCAAGTGCCCTTGCCTCTGTAGCTTTAGCCTCAGAGAAAGGGTGATGCCTTCATGCAGCCAGAGACCTCAAGGCATTGTTCTTCCGTCTGAACGACCCAGCTTTGTAAAGAATATGAAAAGGTATGTTGAAACAGCCTTCCTGCAAAGTGCTTTACATGCCAGAGGCTGAGCAGTGACTTTGATGAAGGAAAACCAGGGAGGTCAGAGCTCGTCTGACATCAGCGGGGCTTGAGGGGTAGTTAAGTTTGTCTGTGCTTGCAGTATTTGGGATCTCCTGGGAGAAAGGAACACCTCTTGCTGCCAGTGTTCACCAGTTTTTCTATTGAATGGACTCATTGGTTTCCCTTTGCATGTCCAAAGAGAAGAGAGGAAAGCAAAAATGTGTAATCACTTCCACCTGTTCTCACTTAGCAGTAACACAGGGAGTAACAGGGAGTGCAGGCAGCCAGCCAGATTTTGAGCTTCGTTTCCCTTCTGCCCTCCGATGCAGATTTATTTATGCAAGTGCTTTTTGAAGCAGCAGCCCATCACCTTTAAGTGCTTCCTTGATCATCCGCTGATTTCTCCAGCCTGTCTTTTCTCAACAGCTAGGGCAGCATTAGACCTGTGAGTGATTTATAAAGAAAGGAAATGCTAATGGAGAAGCAAATACTGGTGGTATTGGGCTTATTTTCTCCCTTCCCAAACCACAGGTCAAGCATATGTTATCAGTCTGAATAACCTTCAGATAAAGAAAACCGCTAGCTGGGAAAGCAAAAAGTAATGCCTTTAAAATAATGCCTTGACATCACTTTCAAAATGGTGACTAATAAGCCTAAAGATACTTCTGAATTTCTGTGTTGTATTTGAAGGAAAAGGTCCTAATTCCTCAGAACCAGCTGAGGGCTTGTCAGCCTGAAAGAATTTTCTGCCTATGAGAACAATTTCTACAAATTGTAATGGTTGGCCTAATAAAACCTTATCTCTTATATACCTTGCCTAAGACTCCATATAAATGCAGCAATGGTTACAGGAGGTATATGATTATACAGAGGTGCGTGCAAAAGGCTTACCAGCTTCAAAAGCCTGTAAAATGCTATTTTCTTTATAAAGTTCTGCAGAGATTTGCAGTGGGAAACACTGGTAAGAAAAAACTTGTTGGTGTAAATGCATCATTGTATTCAGCTATGGCTTAATATCGTTGTCGTCAGTGTTAACCAATGTTGAGTCTGGATGACAACGAGGAGACTCCATATTTCTCATTACACTACAGATTTCTCATCAGAAGCACCTACTTGTGACTGCAAGATATTAGCCCACCATATCTGAGCCTGGGACATTGCCTCCTGCTAAGTGATGGCAATCAATACCAGTTTCTTTGTTTTTCCGCTGAATGCCCATCAGTCTTGTTTGTCTTGTCCTTCCTTTGCTGACAATTATCAGGAATAACTCCTGCAAGAGGCATTTCTCAGCTGGTTCAAAAGCTGGATTAAAACAAGCTACAAGCATTTATGGAATTTAAAACAAGACCTTCCTTTGGATTTCTGAAATCATAACATAATTGTCCTCCAAGAACCCACTTTTCTAGGAGCGATCATGGAGTTTGAGTCAGTACAGAAAGAAAATGCCACACCAGTGTGATGCAACTGCAACAATATTTCTAGTTGATTGATAAGAGAAGCACTTCCTGGAGGTAATTTTGGCAGGTGCCTGTTAATTCAGTTCTCCAGCTGCCACTATGACTCATAAACCTGCCAAGAAGAAGGGACCTCAGGTGGCCACCTACTCCCTGCCCTGCTCAGAAACAAGCTTAAGTTTACACTTTGACCAGACTAAGTGTGGATGACCTGCTCTTACATTCCCCCACTGAACAGGATTCTCTCAGAAGCCTCTTCAGTTTTATTTCTTCATTCAATTTAAATCTTCTTTGCTGCCAAATTACTCAACAGGCATAGCAGGCAGTTGTCCTCTTTTCGTAATAACTTTTTTACTTAGTTGAAGACTGCTACCTTGTCACACATCTATCCTAATTTTCCAGCCTATATAAACCAAATTCTTTTAATGCATTCACAGGACATATTAATTGATTATCTTATAATTTTACTGTCCTTTTTTTTTTACTTTCTAGCAACTGGGTTTTTTTAATCATCACATTATTCCAGTCAACAATTTCCCAAGACAAATGGAAGAGAATAGATGTCTCCTGTCTTCTGTATGACAAACTTAACATAACAGTCCTATGATTACAATGTCCAGTATGTAAATGCTGCTCTTCCACACTGTGTTTCCAGCCTCTGTCTTAAGACATTTCTTTCAGTTTAATCCTAGTATAAACCAAAATCTGAACTTGTACCCTGTAGGCCTATTTTCAAGTGTGTTGGGAAATCCCAACTATGTCATTGTTATGCTTACCACCTCCATGGAAATTACAGTAACTCTCAAAATGCCATGGGAGAAATCCTGTGGTTTAGGATTTTAGGAAAAGCTCTTTCTATTACTATTGTTTGACTTGTTTAACAAATGACGAGGGTGCTGAACCCTTTGTCATCGACAGCAGCAGATCTCATCCCATGGTGAACACGTGTCTCATAGTCAATATTGGTAGCTCTCAGAACACAATCAATGTCATTGAGAAGGTGAACATCCATGCCTTTAAGGACTAGATATGACAGAAAGCAATGAGTCAGCAAAGATGGTCAGTAATAGACATGACATCCAAAAGTTGCCAGCCCTCTTCTAGTCCTCCAGGAGAGAAAGTTTCATGAGCAAAGTGTTGCATATTCATCTCTTTTCTACACTGAGAGAGGAAACTAATGCAGAATTTCTCTCACAAAATCACATAATGGATGGGGATGGAAGGAACCAAAATGGATCATTTGGCCCAACCTCCCTGCTCAAGCAGGGTCATCCTAGAGCACATTGGACAGGATTGTGTCCATAGAGTTCTTGAATATCTCCAGTGAGGGAGACTCCACAACCTCTCTGGGCAATCTGTTCCAATGTGCAATCACCTTCACAGTAAAGTTCTTTGTCATATTCAGGTGAAACTTCCTGTGCTTAAGTTTCTGCCAATTGCCTCTTGTTCTATTGCTTGGCATCACTGAGAAAAGCCCAGTTCCATCCTCTTGCCATTCTCTCTTCACATACTGATAGACATTGATGAGGTTCCCTCTCAGTCATCTCTTCTCAAGGTTGAACAGGCCCAGCTCCTTCAGCCTTTCCGCATATGAGAGTTGCTCCAGTTCCTTAACCATCTTTGTTGTCCTCTGTTGGACTCACTCCAGAGTTCCATGTCTCTTTTTCACTGAGGAGCCCAGAACTAGACACAGCACTCCAGATGTGGCCTCACCAGGGCTGAGTAAAGGGGCAGGATCACCTCTCTCAATCTGCTGGCAATGCTCTTCCTAATGCACCCCAGGATACCATTGGCTCTCTTGGCCACAAGGGCACACTGCTGGCTCATGGACAGCTTGTCATCCACTAGGACCCCCAGATCCTTCTCCACAGAGTTGCTTTCCCGCAGGTCAGCCCCTAACCTGTACCGGGGCATGGGATTATTCTTCCCCAGGTGGACACTGCATTTCCCTTTGCTGAACTTCAGACATTTCTTCTCTGCCCATCTCTCCAACTTATTTAGGTCCTTCTGAAGGGCTACATAGTTCTCTACTGAGTTTATTTACACTCTAAATACTAGCTCACCAAGAGAGACTGTAAGACAGCACACATGCAGGGTCAGAGTATCAAGGGAGCAGTCCTGCTCAAGGTATTGGCTTCTGTTAAAGAGGCTGAGTTAAAGATTAAGGCAAAAAAAACTATCCTGAGGCTGTTCTTGTGTTACAGCCTTTATAAAAAAAATCCAACAACCTAACATTTCCTCAAAGATGAAGAGTGACTGAATACAGCAAAAATACTCCTGAGAAGTTGGATGTAACAGCACAAACTGTTATCTGTTTCTATCCTGACCCAGATGTCAGAATTCTTCCCTGGATCAGTTCTGCAGAGAGTGAGTATCAGGGAAGAGATCTGTTTTCACCATATCCATCCAGTCTGATGCAAGGCCATGGACCTAGAGCTAAAGCACTTTAATTGTTTCCTAAGTCTGACCTCAAGATTTGGTTAGATGCCATTTTGCCTGCTACAGACAAGCCTTTTGAAGTGCTTGTTTTTCTCTATATGGACAGACAGTGAAAGTTACAGTTTTATTGAAACTGTAATGAGGATGGAATTGTCTTTGAGAAGGTTTTTTTGAGTAGAAGCTATAGATTCCCACTTTCCTTTTACTTTGCAGTAAACTCGTTATTGTGGCATTGGCCACAAAGCAAAGAGTCATCTCTTTCATCCTATTCTTTGAGTCATTAAGACAAAGCCCCATCTCTTTGCCATTATTTCTTCTTTTTGGTCTATGTAACTAATATTGAGGTCTGTTTCTCAGAACATATTGGAAATCAACAGCCAGAGCCACAGCCTTGGGCAGAAATACAGGTCCCATCATCCACCACCAGGACCAAAAGAAACTTTGTTTGCTAGCTACACCTGACTATAATGATGAACCTGAGTTCATCGTGCTTTCTGCTGTTCAGTCATTTGACTCTGGTTTCTCTGACTTTCTTTCTCAAACAGTGCTCAGGCCCCTGGACCATGTATTGCTCTGGCTCTGACAAGCCCTAACTCATATGCCTTGAACTTGCTATTGACCCTAAATATTTCCAGCTCTATCTTTGTAAAGGGTCACTTTTTTCTACCAAGCTGGTAAGAAATATATTGTAGGCTAAAGACTTACCCTGTCAAACTTTCCTATATCTGAGCAAGCTTCAGATGGCCTTTGATGCCAGAGACTTGCCTACCTGACAGCAATATTTGAGGAAGGAAAAAAGGAAGCCACGAGTAGGTGGAAGAAATTTGGCATCTCTGAATATTTTTTATTTGGGGTACTCAGAAGCCTGGTTGGAAAAGACAGGCTTCGTTTATACTCTATGTGTTAATAATTTATGATTTAATATGATTAGTATTCATATTAAGTTATAAAAATCAAAACTATGCTAACCAGCAGGTTTTAAAACACGTGCAATTTCCCTGCCCAAAGGAGGGTATGTAAGATCCCTGCAAGGTAAATGTCACGTGAAAAGAAGGTCAGATTAGGCCAGAAGTTTACAATTTCAAAGAAACTCAGTATTTCACACTGGCAACAAAGCTGTTTTCCCAAATTCCTTATAAGCAATGCAAACAGAGTTGACCAAATATGTTTGATTAAACAGCAAAGAAATGGAGAATTGCTTTCTTAAGAGAGGGTTCAGAATATGAGTCTACCTGGCAGGGGGTGTTTTTTTCCACATTTTTTAAGGTGTTAAAAACAAGGAGAGACAGACAGATTTATACTTAACTTGATAAAAGGATCCAAGTACATAAATCAAATATTTTATGTGAAACAAAAAGCTAAGCTTCTCCTTCATAAGGAGATGCTGCTCAGTTTGGCACTGTAGGAGAAATTACACAAACCATTGCCCCCAGAAAACACAGCATAATGAATAAAATTTGTCTTGAATTATTTATTTTTAGTACTTTATTTTATCTCCTCTATCTTGCAAGGCCTGGAAATTGTTCTTGATGAGAGCTTTTTGAGTGTCTGAGTCTGAAATTAAAACAACACATTAATGTCTTCTATACAATATAGAGGTAGAAAGACTAGAGTGGAGTGCTTAGAAATGCACTGGATTCGACACTTTCCACTAATGGGACCACTAGTGTGTACCACTTTACTGCCTTAAAGATACAGTGTTCTTGGATGTATGATGACTGAATAAAATTTAATAGATACAGAAGTGACAGAGTAGAACTAATCCTTTCCAAGGTACCAGCTCTATCATAAACTGTATTTGTTTTGGAATCTGATTAAAAACATGTCTTGCAGCATTAGTAAGACCTTAGAGAGGAGGAAATCAAATGTAGTGTGGGCCGTAAGAGATCAAATGGCCAGATCACCTGTAACTGGAATGCCAATGGTTTTTTCTTATTGAGGAAGGGGTTCTTGCTGGCTTGTTTTGTTTTTTTTTTTCTTTTTCTATCAGAGCCTGTTATCCCTTTAATGCCATGTACAAGACAAGCCTTCCTGTCTGTGGTAACAAAGAAGAAGCCATCCTCCTGAGTGTGTCTGTGCTGGGCTTTACATATCAGAGATGATGATGAGTGATCTTTAGTCCAAAATGTCACCACATCTTAATAAATGATTGTGTCAGTGCAGCTTGCTTGTGTGCTCTTAGCCCATGCCAAGTGCCATATCAAGCTTGTCAAGCATATCAAGCTTAGCCCTTAGTGAAAGGGGATTTAAGAAACATGTGCCATGAGCTAAAAACCTACCTGTGAAGAGTTACCAGAGGTAATGATGGGTAAAGGTGATGACAAAAAACCAAGGTAAACTCATTCTTCATTCAAGTCCTTAGTCTAGCTACAATGGTCCAGTCTATTGCCAATCTGATGGACTGAATGGAGACTCAAACTGAGGCCTGTGCTCTCCAGATTCTCTGCTAGATATGTCACAATAAATCACTAAATGTCCTCTTGCTATTTCAGTATTTTCCTGCATATCATACTACATTATAGAACTACCCCATAAAGGGAAAGAGGATAGGGAAAGTGATGCAAACCACTTATAGTTGCTTTTGAATGCAAAACATTTATCAGTATCTATGGGTGGTACTAAAAGGTTTGGCTACATCAAGCTGAATATCTTGATGAAAACACTGTCTAAAATTGGTGAGGATAAGAAAAGACACAGATACGAATTCAGTAAGGAGCCTATACTGAATTGGTGCTCATGCATTGCATACTGTGATATAGTTAAAGAGAACCAATTGTAAAATTGTTTCAAATATGGCAAGTTCTGTCAATGTAGTTCAGGCTGAGTTCCCCTAAGTTCCCTACCACCATGCCTAAATGGGCCATGTGGGATATTTCCTTAAGCATTTTCTTCATTTCTTTCCCTCCTACATCTTGCAGAAGAGCTCAGAAGATAGGCTAAGAGCATGTTTCTGACAACAGACATGGAAAGGTGACTACAGGGGCAATCAGAAAGCTTATTCCTGCCAAAGAGGCCCAAACACATCTGCTTCTATAATTTTAGTCACAGTTTTCTTCAATATGTCCTTTGTTATCACTGCAGTCCAAACACACAATTAAGTTGCTGATGTTCTGTGACAGAGATCTACAGAATGATGAGATTGTTTCCCCCGTTGTTTTAATTTTTTTTTCTTTGAATAAATCTTTTTCAGTAAAAGCAGATCTTTTGTATGGAAAAATGTCTATTATTTCAAGAACTCAAAATTCCATCTGCAGAAAGGACATTTCAACTGATTCTTTTTGTCATTAAAGTATTTAGGATGCAGAAGATTACATTCAGAGTATAAAATGAGGCCAGACCTCAGGCTGAGACTGAATCTTATCTGTAGATACTGACTAGGTTACACAGGCAGAGGGTTTAAACAAGAAGATCTGTAAGCAGTCTGTAAATCATACATCTAAGAGAGCTCAAAGAAAACCTTCATTCTTCCTTAAGAGAGATACAAAAGTCCAATGGAAGTCTAGGAAAAAGCAGGAGAGTTTTTTCCCTTACAGGTCCCACCATCCCAGAGAAGGTGCCTTGCAATCATAAAGATTTACCTCCCTCTTTGGAAGCTTGTGATCCCTGCTCATCCCCTCTCTGAATGGATAAGGTTGAGCTCTGGTAAGGTTTACATTCTGTTCAGCACTACACGCTGATTCGGAGATAGAAGCCTACTGAAAGTTTCTCTCAAATATTTAATTCCCAATTTTCTGAGGAAATTTATTTATAATGAATGTAAATGGAACTGCACCTCCAACATAGATTACTTTCAAATCCGTTGCTCCAACATCCTGTCTCCCGTAACAGAAGAGGGCAGATCAGAAATATAGGATCCCGAGCCAGGTCTGTCTTACACATCACCAACCATATGAAGTTCAACAAGGGCAAGTGCCGGATTCTGCGGTTGGAATGGGGCAATCCTAGATGTATGTACAGACTGGGGAATGAGATGCTGGAAAGTAGACCCATGAAAAGGGACCTGGGGGCCCTGGTCAAGGCAAGTTGAATATGAGTCAGCAGTGCCCTGGCAGCCAGGAGGGCCAACCATGTCCTGGGGGCATCAGGCAAAGCATCGCCAGCAGGTCAAGGGAGGGGATTGTACAGCTCTGCTCAGCACTGGTGTGGCCTCACCTTGAATATTGTGGCAGTTTTGGGCACCACAATATAAGAAAGATATTAAGCCATTTGAGAATGTCCAAAGGAGGGCAATGAAGATTGTAAAGGGCCTTGAGGGGAAGCCATGAGGAGTGGCTGAGGTCACTTGGTCTGTTGAGCCTGGAGAAAAGGAGACTGAGGGGAGATCTCACTGCAGTTACAACTTCCTTGTGAGGGGAAGAGGAGGGGCAGGCACTGATCTCCTCTCTGTGGTGACCAGTGACAGGACCCAAGGGAACAGCCTGAAGTTTTATCAGGGGAGGTTTACATGTGATATTAGAGAAAGGTTCTTCCCCTGGAGGGTGCTGGGCACTGGAACAGGCTCCCCAGGGAAGTGATCCCAGCACCAAGCCTGCCAGAATTCAAGAAGCATTTGGACAATGATGTGACTCTTGGGGATGGATGGTCCTGTACAGGGCTAAGAGCTGGACTCGATGACCCCTGTGGGTTCCTTCGAGCTCAGCATATTCTGTTATTCTGTGATTCTGTGATCTCAGTTTCATGGTTTTAAGATTTATGAACCTAGGAGTAACCAAACTCCTTAGAGACCTTCTAGTCATGTCTCACAGGCACTGAAATGCTTTATCTTCATCTGGTCTTTCCTTCTTACTTTGCCTAACTCTGTGGAAGCAATAGAGGACCATATGGGGGACCAGCCAATTTTTTACAGCAAAATCTTCATTATTAGATGAGGAAGTCTTCACTCCCTCTCCATGTAGTATAGAAGCAATCTATCTCCTCACCCACCACTCTGTCAGGCACTGCCTCTTTGTTCTTAATATACCACATATATTGAGTAGGACATTCTAATTTCAGTTTCAGCAGGAGAAAAGTAGAGGAGTTCCTGCCCAAGAAACCACATGCAACAGCTTGTTGAACTCTTACAGGGAAACCAGTCAGACTACAAGATGCAATAATAAGTTTCCCTGAAAATATATCTGATTACGTAACAGGTTGGTCTATTAAAAATTAAATAAGACTTGAAATATACAGCAATTTGCAGGCACTAGGGAGCATGCCTAATAAAGAGAGTGCATTAGCTGCTTCTGCTTTCTGAAATCCAGTCTATAAATACTGTAACATCTTCCTATTTACTTTAGTGTGGGAGGCCCAGACTTAGTGAACCTGCTTGTTAAAATCAGCACTCATTTCAGTTTGACTGACATTTTTTTAGCTACGCCTCGGTGTTAATATTGGTTTAATCAGCATCTGACAATTGCTGCTCAGGTCCCTGGGGACACCGTACATTGTGCATTCTCTAAATACAGCATGAATGTGGAACTTGATCCTTCCAGGAAAAGTAACAGGACCTGAGCAGGATCCTAACCTCTCCCAGGGGCTACACAGCAATTCATGGGACTCTAGTTTGGCAGTGGTTATGCTAATGCCTGCATTAAGTCTCCAAGCACAGTCAATGCAAATCAGATATTTCTCAGAGTTATACAGAACTGTTTTCCAATACAAGTTAGAGACACAAAGGCACTTCAGAAAGATCCTACTTGGTATCACCATCAGCATCTTATGGTTCCCAAACACACTTAAAAATAGGGCTCTTAGGGACAGAGTTGTCACTGAAAGTCATACACTGGCTTTAGGTGAGATATAAATTCACAGGGACCTGATTCAAAGAAGGCCTTATAATACACTCACTTTTCATGGAATAATTATTCATTGGCAAGACAAGAGGGAGAGGAGTCAGTAGACATGCTTCCAGTAGACTCACCTTCAAGGAGAAGTTCCAGTCCCTCTCACAGCAGCTGTTCAAGCATTTTACACAAAGAAAAGCCCTACCAAGGAAGGCTGAAAGCCTTTGATTTGTGTCCAAGCTTGGAGGCTGGGGTGCCCACTGAAGATGTGGGCACCCACTCCCCTCCAGGAGCAGAAGGCTTTGACCCAAGGGTGGGCTTAACCTAAGAGGCCATGGGTTAAAAGGGTGCATTGCTGCAGGCAGTGTCCTGCAGGGACCTTTGCCTGTGCTGGCAGTGGCAGATGCCCCACAACAGCAATCAGAACTCAGTGTTCTCAGCAATCAGAACTGAGTGTGAACTCAGCCTCATGGCTTGAACTGGACAGGCATAGAGGAAGATCTGAGGATCAGAGAGGGATCAGCATTCTCACACCTAACTACTGTAGGACTGTGTTAAACATTTTTAGGGCACTGTCATGTCATTCTTGGGGCGTGCTTCCATGGCATTGCTCTTCTTCAACCATGCAGAAAGAAATTGTCAGTCCACTACTTTTCAGGAGTACTTTGCCCTTTTATTTTTGTAAAGCTGCATGGGAAGTGGTAGGTAAATGAATGTTTCTCAGAGAAGTTAAATGAAACGACTGTGCATTGGGCTTGTGCAGTTTCCTTCCTGTCACATTCAAACCCATCAGCAGCCCAGTCCAAGCACACACTGGGCTAGGTTAGCAAGCTCATCAGGCATGCTATCCTCGCCTTCTGACTTCCTCTTGGAAATAAAAACGGTGGCCCTAATGAGAATTAATTAGGGTTGAGGTGGGGAGGGGGGATCCATCGTGGTTTTGTTTGTGTTGTTTGTTTTCTGTAAACCCATGGAGGGGTAAAAAAAATCATATTACTTCTCTATGCAATATAGTAAACGTAATAAAAAATGAACACATGGTAATTAGCTTCTCCATTAAGTATACCAAGCATAGACAATAGCAATTGTGCAGTGCTGATTACAGACATTATCCTTGCCTGGACTCTTTTTTTCCCACCATTCAATCAACACTGCTAAATAGAAACTTCAGTGTTCAATATTATAAGACACTAGCTGGCAGTTATACAAAGATGCTTTACACAATGTCATCTGGCTGCTTGCCTGATTCTCATATTACCTTCCTGTCTTGCCTTATACGCTAATACGCATGGCTGATTAGAAGAAAAATGCAGAAGCTGCTTCCTTCTCGTCTTGCTTTTTTCTCCAGCTTTATGCCTTGAGGGAAAAAAGGAATCTCATTTGCTAATTTCACCAGCAGTGCTTAACCTGGGAATGGAACAATTCCCTTTCAATTCTGCATTAGTTATAATTCATACACAAACACTGCCTTGCCCCAGACTAATTGGGCAGTCTTTGATTCCACTCTGAGAGAAATGGTGATTACTGTTGTTGTACAGGAGTCCTCTAGTAGCCTTAGTAAAGAGGGTCTCAGAGTTCAAAATAAACATTTTCGAGGGCTGTACAGTATCCAGGGGTCAGATGTCTGGAAACAGGATTTCAAACTGAAAATCCCAGAAGCTCAAATGACTCTGGAAAATGTCTCAGAACTTCTTAAGTGACTGCTTTTGTGTGGATTTGCTGATATCAGTAGATCCCTTGGGGAATCACAGTACAGTTTATATGAGTTTCTTGAGGAAGATAAGCCTTCTCGCAGGAGGAATAATTTTCACATGTCAAAAAAATGTGGGTTTCTGTATTCCTGTTTACATATTTCTGTTTTACTCTTTGATTTCTTATGGTAAAGCTATATCAAGGCAGATGTTGTACATCCATGTTTCTCAGACAAACCTTCATTTTTCACTGGCTATTTTATCCATGTTGAATTTGAAGTCTAGTCAGGTGTCCAGGATTTACAGATGTCTAGCAGACATGTCAGAGCTAGTTCTCTGTATCTGAAAAACCTGGGTCACTGAGCCTGCATACGGACATGCTTTATAGGAGAATAATCAGTGCCTAGGATGTCTCAGACAGATGTTTCAGGTGCAAGTCACCTTCACGGCAAACATATCACAGGTCCAATAATTTACCAGTTCCTCAGCGAATCTTTCAGGAAAAGCATGGGGGAAAATGCAGGACCTTTACATTAAGGATAGGAATTTTTTTACAATCTTAATTAATATAGCTCTGCATGGTTATAGATCAAACTCTACAGGCTAAAATTTTACCCTGCAACTTAGCAATCACCTCTGGAATCAGACTGGCTTATGAAAATATGGGTCCTGTAACAAGTGACCTGAGTGCACACAGGGCAGCTGGCCCTGTGTCAGACAGGATCTCCTCTCTGAGGATTGAATACTAAATACTGCAACCAGACAGCAATAGAAAGTGTGAAAAATAATTTTCTCAATTTCTTCCATCGCTGTAACAAATACACTTCAAAGTAGACTAAGAATTTAAGAATGAACCTTCAAATTAACACATGTATATATATGTATGCATACGTAAAATTTATATACAATTTATGCTAGTATATGTTAAAATGTATGTGTGCTGCTCAGATGGGAGAAACTTTAGGCCACCTACAAACCTTCACCCTAACTAGCTTTGTGACTGCTGTACGTGAGCTTAAGAGAAAGGTATTATATACAGGCAAAGTAAAGGACTAGAAACTAAGCACTAGGTGACTGGAGAGTCTCATTGAAATATCTATTTTTTTAAATGTGTGCCTATGAAGTAAGATTTCTGTGACCAGAAGGTGAGTTCTAGGACTGCCAGGCACTACTGCAGAGTTCCATCTGCTAGTGTAGCCTTCACTCACTGGCACAGGAAAGTTGGGCTGGGGACACCTCTGCTCATCTGCAATGGATCAGGGATCCTGAGTGGGAATTGCTCAGGTGGCACTCACTGACAGCCCAACAGTGTTTTATATCTCTAAAGGATATTTTAAATATCAGGAAACCTCTTTCATGTATTTAACACTCAGCCAAGCAAATCTGTTTTAGCAGACTTGCTTCATTTGGTAAGTTGCCCACCCCTCTATGTGTACACAGAGTGCAGTTTCACTGCTGATGCTCTTCACATATTATGACTGGCCAAAAAAATAAGGAAAAAGACAAGTCAAGCGCTGCATTAAAAAGTATATTTTAAACCCTATCCAAATTATACACTCTTTTTTTTTTAACTGTACTTACACTTCAGACTGTGACACAAAGCCCTGCATGGTCAGCAGCATCTGGACTTGTTTCATTCTCATGAGCCAAGCAATAAGCAAGACCTCAAAAAATCCGCCTGACTCTTACTGTTAGAAGAGAAACAGCTCAGTGCTTAAAGAAAGGGTTAAGGGATGTCAATCTGGTGTGTCAGTCAGTAAGTGCTGGGTTTTTTTCTTAAGGAGACACTGAAGGTAGGCTGAGGGATGGAAAACATAAAAAATTAGGTTCACACTATGGTTATGAAATGTGTCTTTTTACTAATCTCCTCTCACTTCCCTCGGCAGCTCTGCTTCTTGCAAAGACTGCAGCACTGATCATGACTGCAGTCTCGTCCTTCACTCAGGTCATTTTAAGAATTTGGAGAGTACATAATAAATACAGGCTATCTGCATATACATCTAGATATAGGACCTCTTAACCCAGCAAGTGAAAAGCTACTGGTGTCACCTAAGAATGTTTCAGACCTCAAACCCAGCCTTGCTCCCCCAGGGAAGACAGACAACCAAATACTCAGCTTTGATGTTTGTCATACGAATGTATGAGCGTATTTCTGCAGAGGTGCAGGAAATACCTGGTGCTGAAGTGTTCTTCAATGCAGAAAAAATAAAATCTAGGGCTGTGGTGAAAAACTACAGTGATAATTTTTTTTGTTTTTTAAATTTTTTTGAAGCAAAAATATAACAAACTATTGAGGAAACTCATGTATTAGCACTCTACATGTGCCTTGAAATTCAAGCTTGATACTTTCATGTAACATATCTACTAACAAAAACCAAGTTACTGGTCTCAGGAAATGGGTAACTGAATATTATTTTGTGATGCGTATCTTAAAGGAACTGCAATGAAATGATTCTTCCTGTCCAGAAAAGTTGGATTCTGTCTGATCCAGAATAAAAATATATATATGCATGTATAGAGCATGAATAGATAAAACCAGGTGCTCACAGAGACTTAGGCCTTCAGCATGGGTCAGAACTATTTCCACAAGAGACCTTGCACTGTACTACTCCCGGCTTCTCCACCACCACCACTGCTCACATCTTCTTGAATGTCACCACAGGGGTAGAGAGTAAAACATCCCTCATACATCACCAACCCTTCCAAAAATACTTTCAATAAATGTGTTTTGAAGGCCAGCTGTCATATCCATCAAGTTCCATAGGCAACAGGTTCATGGCACTCTTTTGATGCTTTTGATGATAATGAATAAGCCATTACCATTCCAACTATCTACATGACTTACTGTGATTTTCATGTCTTGTAGGTACTTGCTTTGGAGTCTTAGGGTTTAGTTCTTTCAATTTAACTGGAAAGGAAAGAGAAAAAAAAAAAGAAAGGGAGATTTTCTCCTAACTAGATCTTTTTGTTACCTCAAACAACTTTTCATGGTGCTTTCCTGTGCAAACGGTTGTTTCTTTAGCTAATACTTAGAGCAAACTTCTTCAAAAAGCATTTTAAATGTACATCAGTATTTACTCTGGTAATGCATCTTGAAGCTTCCTGCGCTCTTTTTGTGGCAAAATATCCTGCTCTTGTACATCTCACAGGAGTCTTATTAAGTGATTTGCAGTTCTGATTTCTTAAGTCAACACATGGCATAATATGACATCGAATTACATCTGATCTTCTTTGTTCCCTCAAAACCACACTTTGTCAGAGATATGTGCATTTTATGGTAGATATCTTTCACTTTAAAATGTGGTCACAGGAAGCCAAAGGTTGCCAGTATTACCTATCTTATCTGCAGAGCAGCTGGTAAATGCATACCCAGATTGTTACGGTCATTTTTCTTCTCCCTATTTTCAAGCTAAAATAACATTATAGCTTATAAACTACAACCAAATAAGGCAGTGAACTCAGATAACTCTGATAATGCTCAAGGGAGATGATAGAAAGAATATCTTGGCACAAATTAACAACAGTCATTTAGGATCTGTAATAAAATCTGGCATTTTCCCAGTTTGCCAGCTATTAAATTAAGGGTCATTTAAGCCACAACTGAGATTTTTTTGTTTGTTTTAGAGAAATAAAGAATGACTTTGAGTTCTGGAACTTAAATCATCAGAAGACACATCTGTGTTAAAAGAGGTATTTTGTACTGAGCTGGCATGAGTACTTTTGCCCTGACAGACTGTTTTCACACTGTGAAGCAGATTCTTTTGGACAAAGTTTAGCACAAGGCTTTAATGTATCAGACCAGAGACAAAAATGCAGTGAGGTAATGCCATGGGATAACACTGAAATATTAGTGAGGAGGAAGCTAAGTGCTGGCAGCCTCAGTGCATCAGGCTGGGGTTTTATGAGTATCTGGGCAGACTGAAGGGATCACCAGTGCCAGCAGGCAAAACATCACCCTTTCTTTCTCCTGCCACACAGTTCTCTCTTTCCTGACAATGAATAGGAAAATGTGCATGAGGAGCTGTTTTTACCCCTATTCTCTAAAGAATTTTTGTCCTGCACCCTGTACTTTGGGTTGGTGGAGCAGAAGCTGTCCCAGCTCTGAGCACAGATAACTGACTCTTCTTTACCCTGATGTCAGCAAAGGAGTCATCCTCTACCCAGGACAAGCCAGAATCCACCCTGGTTTGGAGACTTCATTTTCCTGTCCCAGCATGAACATAGGTGATTGTTGGAAAAAGGGACAATAAGGACAGTAATTTTCCAGCTCTATGCCAAGCAGGAACTTAACTCACAGACAAATGGAGTAAACACAGCATTTATAACAGAAAGATGCAGTGCTACAGCTGGTAACAATAAAAGAGGCTTTACTGTATGAAAAGATCAAGTTTTACATCTGTATCATCTAAATCAGGTTGCTTTAAATGCTAATGCCTTCATTTCTGCAACACATTTTCCCCCTAGTTTAATATTGCCTTGGTAGCATGACCTTCAGATTTTTTCACAAAAGCCCATTCTCCAGTAATTTTGTGAGAGAAAATTAAGAATAAAGCTCCTCTGTAGGAGGACTAGAGGTATGAATAAGCTTTTTCGGAATGAAGTATCGAATTTTTCCTGATTTTCATGAATTTCTCAGTGTACTTTTTATATAGGCCCAGAGCTTTGTGTGTATTTTAATTACAGGTCAGGATATAGACTGCTGGCTCCCGTTGTTAATGTTGCCAGGGTAATAAAGTTGATGGCAGGCAACACAAGGTTGATGAAAATTTACCACAGTTTTGGTTTTTTCTAATTTATGTATAACTTACTTGGTTCCTTGCTCTTTCATTAAAGACCTTTCTTTACCAGCAGGGCTGATAAATCTAATGGACTGAAAAACTAAAAGAAAGGAACTATCACAAATATGTTAAATTATTCATATGAGGAATAGGTTTTATTTTATTTAACAGCTTTCCCTCTCAGATAGCTTATTTGTAAGATTATTTTTTGTAAAATTTAATAAGTCCAAAGAAAGGAACAGTGAATTTCACAGTTGCTTTTATTTTGTTATGCCATTTCTTACTCCTTTTCCAACTAATCTGCTCTGATTTTCTCCTCATTTATTTATTTTTATCTTTTATTTTCTATATTTATGCCTTTGGATTCAATCGTTACATTTACCCTATAGAGCACCCAACACATCAGGATACTGACCTAGTGAGTATGCCTTGTAATTTAAATCACAGATTCATAGAATCATTGAATCATTTAGGCTGGAAAGGACTTAAAGATCACTGACTCCAATTGTTAACTCAGCACTGCCAAGTCCACCACTAAACCATGTCCCTAAACACCACATCTACATGTCTTTTAAATATCTCCAGGGATGGTGACTCCACCACTTCCCCAGGCAACCTCTTCCATGCTTGACAACCCTCCCTGTGAAAAAATTCTTTCTAATATAAATCTATCTAATCTAAACCTGCCCTGGCACAATCTGAGGATATTTCCTTTCATCCTGTAACTCATTACCTGGGAGAAGAGATCAACCTCCACCTGGGTACAGACTCCTTTCAGGGAGTTGTAGAGCAGTGAGGTCCTTAGTGAGCCTCCTTTCCTCCAGGTTAAACAATCCCAGCTCCCTCAGCTGTTCCTCATAAGACTTGTGCTCCAGACCCTTCACCAGCTTCATTGTCCTTCTCTGGACACTCTCCAGCACCTCTGTGTCTCTCTTGCAGTGAGGGGCCCAAAACTGAACACAGGACTCGAGGTGTGACCTCACCAGTGCTGAATATAGAGGGGAAAATCCCTTCCTTAGTCCTGAATATAGAGGGATAATCCCTTCCCTAGTCCTGCTGGCCACACTGTTTCTGCTCAGTGGTGAGTATGATCCTGAAATGAATACAGTTTCAGTGTTATCACCATTAGAAGCTGCCTGTGATGATTATTCAGCTCCTTGTTGCCAGCCTCTTAAAAACCCTTTGACACCATCTTAACTTGGGAGCAACCTTTGTTCACCTTCAGAACTCAAAACTGAGCAAATTTCAATTAATATAATAAATAATATTGAAGCAAAACCTTCAATTTGATAAAGTTTCATCCACCTTTCTAGGCTGAAGTGCAGTACTTTTGCTTATTGCTGTTTTTATTAAGGAACAAATGTTCTTTGACAATTGTATTAATTTGATAGATTTTTTTTTTCAGTCGTTGTATAATGTATTCCTGAATAACGATTTTCATTACCCTGGTCACGACTCCACTGAGACATTAACAGACATATTTTCCTTGAAGAGTATAGTTTGGTAAGCAACCAACTGTTAATACATGAACTAGAGGAAATGTAGTCAAGAGAACAGAAGCTGCTGTATGGCTGGCAGCTATAGATATACCTTTGAAAGCGAATTTGCAGTTGGACTAGATAATCCATGCAGTTTTCTGTAGCCCCAGGCCCAGTATTTCATCTAAATCGTGGTTGCTTACTCAGCATTTGCAATAGAGCACATGTACATGTGGGATTTCAGCAGAAATGCGCAAGGAGCTCGATCAGCCAGGAAGTGTCGGACTGGATTCAGGTTAAAACAAATGAAAGTTTGTCATTTTGGCCTTTGCTATGGCAGGGGAATAAAAAACATGTCAGGATACGTGTCATGTAAATACTCATGTGAAGCTGACTAATTGCAGGTGAACTGAGCACAGGAGATGAATTCAATTATGTTTTAGTTAAAAGCAAAGCTGGCCAAAGGCAGCCAATGTTATTATCTTTAGTCACCATTACCATGACCATTTTGTCTCCATTACCAGCCATATAGAAAAATGACCTTGTGAGTGAGGAACTACTCAGGGATTGAGTTCCCTGTTCTGCTGCAGGAGCTGTGTGTGACAGGATTAGATGACAATATCCTGGCTCAGGTGATAGGGCAGGTGATTTTTCTGAAAGAAACAGGAAATAAAGAGGTACTGAATAGCAATTCACTGTAAGCAGGGCTGATTGTGTGTTAATGAGATGCTGGAATAGTTATTCAGTATATGCAAAACCAGGCTTGGCCCCACATGAACCCACACGAATGAAAAGCATTAACAGTGGTATTAAAAACAAGCCCTTCAGCTCTCTACATACTTAAGGTCTTCATTTGCAAAATGAGAGTAATATACTGCTTTGAATAAGGGAAGGGAAGGGGAGGGGAAGGGAAGGGAAGGGAAGGGAAGGGAAGGGAAGGGAAATACCTCAAACACTGACAGGCTTGGGGCATTGATCACCTCTCAGGGATGTCTGAGACCACCTTCTCAGTAAAGAAATACTTTCTAATAGCCAGTCTGAACCTTCTCTAATGCAGCTTTGAACAATTCCCACATGTCCTGTTGTTGGAACCCAGGAAGAAGAGATCAACACCTGCCTCTCCATTTCTCCTCAGAAAGCTGCAGAGACAAATGAGGTTGTCTTTCAACCTCTTTTTCTCCAAATTAGACTAAATAGCCCCTAAATTTCATGCCAGTAATGCCATTAATCACAGACCGATGCTCCAATTTATCTAGATCCCTCTGCAAGGCATCTTGTTCATCAAGAGAATCATCAGCATCTCCCAGTTTGGCCTTATTAGCAAGCTTACTAATGGCACATTCAACTCCTGCATCCAGATCATTGATATTGAACAGAACTGGCCTGTGGTGGTTTGGGCTAGGCCTTCCTTGGTGACCAGTTTGTAACCAAGGAAGGGTCCAGATTTACCCAGTATTCCCTACGATTTTTACGTAAGCCAGATTATAAGAAGAAAGGAGGAGAGGCCTTCATCCTCTTTCCTTCAGGCGGCTTGGAGGTGCAGGTCCCCTGCTGTTGAGTCTGCCGTGTTGGGGAGCGAGGCCTGGTTAGGCCTTGTCGACCTTGGGAGGCGGAGGTTGCCGGCGATCGTTCCAGAGCAACTCTCAGTTGTCCCAGGAGAGTAGTGAGATATTTTCTTTGCTAACTTTTTTTTAGTTATTAGATATTGGGTCACTAATTGGGATATATATATATATTTTATTTTAGTTTTGTTCCCTTTCCCTTCCCCCTTCCCTCTCCCTTGTGAAATTGTATATATTTTAATTGTATATAATTGTAATATATGTGTAAATATATTTATATATATCACTTTAGCTATCTCTGTCTCGTTTTGGGTTTTCTTAGTTGTTTTTTTTTCTCCCTCTTCTCCCTGAGGTTTTGGGGGGGGGGACTTCTGGTGGTAAGGTTTGGAGGCTTGGCAGGGAGTCAGCTTCAAACCATATCATGGCCCTAAAATTGAAGTCTGAGACAACCTCACTAGAGACCAGTCACCAGCCAGGTGTAACTCCATTCACTAAAATCCTTTGAGATCTTCAGCCAGTTCTTCACCGGGAACAACGTGAAGCTGTTCATCCCAGAGTTATCAAATCACTTAAACAGGACTTTCCTTTGGTGAGCCCATGCTGACAGTGGTTGACAACTTTATTGTTCTTTAAATGACTTTCAATAATTCCCAGTATAATCTCCTCCATAAACTAACAGGTCTGTAGTTTCCTGGGTCTTCCCTCATGCCCTCCCTGTAAATTGGAACACACTGGCTAGCTTCCATGCAGTAGTGACATCCCCAGATTCCCAAGGTCTTTGGTAGATGATTCAGAGGGGTCCTGCCATAACATACACTTGCTCCTTCAGTAATCTGGGATGAATCCCATCAGGCCCCATAGACTTGTGAACTTTCAAATCATAAAGCTGGTCCCTGAAACCATGATTCATCATATCACATACTAACATTCTAGTATGATATATGCTTCTTTCTTTTCATCTCTCATTCCTCTCAACCTCTGTACACCTTATCTGCTAGTGTAATATAACTTTTTATAAAATTCGTAAACTGAGGGGTAAAGGATTTTGACTCCTTTGCACTTACCAACTGGGACCACCAAAATATTTGTGAAAATAGAATTGTCAGTGATAAAGCTGCAATCCACAGTGAAAGTTTCTGAAATCTCAGGAGAAAGACCTTTCATCCAGAATTTCCAACCTGCCTTGCTGGAACTGGGAGCTTCAGACAATCCAGTTACTATTGCAGTACACAGCAGGTGGGGGTCATAACTGTTCTGTTCCCCCTGACCCCTAGGCCTTGATCACAAAGGGTGAAATCTCACAGTGAATTTCTTCTGCCCGCAGAAGGGTCTATATTGCTTAAGACCTTTTTTTAACTTGAATTTGAATGCTAGACTTTGGGCTTTTTTGATTCGTGTTTTTTTTTTTTTTTTTTTACAGACAGAAACAGTGTCTCCCTTCCTTACAGGCAATATGCTAAAGCTTCAGGGTATTTATGATCATTTCTATAATTTTATCTGAAAGTCGTCAGAATTGTGAGCAAACTTACAGAACTCGACTTCACACCGAATGATAAATAAATGTATTTTTTCTGTAGACAAATGAAACTTGCACTGTACACTTTATCCATTAAAGTTTAAACAAACACCCCCTGGCATATTGCAAGCACTTTTACCTGCAGAATAATAACATTTGCTTTGATTAAAGCTTGGCCATCCTAAGATCATTGATTAATAGGAAAAAAATGTGACAAGACTTTCTCGGAGGGAGTGGATATTGAATGGATCTCAGATTTTACAAAACACTCACATTTTTCTTTTTTAATAGGGATGAGTTTCCTGGTATAAGATGGAAAATAAATAAATAAATTATTTTAAAGAAATGTTCTTTCACTCACTGAGATGTATGTCTTTGTATAAATACAAGTTTGTTTAACTCTCACTAATTCTCCCGCTAAATTCAATATCCTTGCAATACAAACACAAGGTTTTGTATTAGTCAGTTGTTTCATGGTTCCAGAGACATTTCCCTTTTCATCTGATTATCCTTTTCCCAACCTTTTTCCTACCAAATCTGTATGTACATTTGGGATTGGCCATCTCAGTAACGTTTCATGGTTTTCTGAGACGCAGCCTTTGTTTGCCCTGAAGTCTTTTAAAGTGACTCACAGGTAAGCACTCACTGGGCTACAAGTGTTATACTGACCTACTGACAGCAACAGAAGGTGCTAGTTTTTCATCTTTTTGAATAGCTGGCCTTTATTCAACTGCTGAAAGAGAGGATGATGTTTCTTGCTGTTTCTACAAAAGGATCCTCTTGAGAGTTCAGGGCACTTCATTTCTTCGTTAAATTGTGGACATCCCTTTTATACTTTTTTTGCAGCTGACTAACTTATACCTATCTCAGTATTACATGTGTAAGAATTTTCTAAAAATCATCTAGAGATTCATTCAATTTAAACTCAGAAAGGACATTAGATTGTGTAGTCTTGATATCACAGGCCAGTCATACATCACTTTTTTACAGAGCCTAAAGACTTGTTTCTGACAAAAGCGTAGCTTCTACAAAAGTATCAAATCTTGATGAACACACTAAGCAATGTAAAAAAATCCACCTCTCCTGAGAATAATCGGCTGTAATGGAAATCACTACTAAAAAACTGCACTGTTTTTCAGACTAATTTGCCTACTTCAGGCTCCCAGACATTGATTCCAGAGGAGCTTTTTAAGATTTTTTTTTTCTTCATTAAGATACTTATACACTGTCAACAAGTCTTGTGGCTGACAAACTGACTGAGTTTGGGGGAGTTTTCTTTGTGAAGAATTTCCTTTGCTTCTCCTTTGTGAAGCACTTCCTCTGCTTCTTTTATAATGTCTTTCTATCATTGTTTCCAATTTCTCAACAACGTTTTTTAAAATGAAGGTGCTAGAACAAAAGGTTCTATTTAGCATTAATCTTATTCTAGCACATGGAAGTTAAAATAATTTCCCCATTTTTCATCAGTGATCCCCACTGTATACATCCCATGGTGGCAATTCTTGGCATATTTTGAAAGCAGTTTTGGAATCAGGATTTTATAACCCTTAGACCCACTGAAGAATCCCACTTAGTGACATTTCCCTCTGTGCATTAATTCCTTGAGATCTATCATTTAGCTAATGTTTAATTCCATGTCACGTATTCAATACTGATATTATAAGAAGCAATTTTTTTAGTAATTGTGAAATGCAGTACTAAGGCAAAGTCTATCCATCCATCTTGATAAACCAAGTTTAAATTAAAAATAAAAAAGAGGAATTTTTTCACAAGACCTCTTTGCCATAAAATCATATTTTTTCATATTCACATATTTAATCTTTTATTTCTTTTCAGATTTAATCTTTCATCAGATTCTTTGCCTTTCCACCTGAGAGCAGGTTAGCCATTATCTATGTACTCTATGCTATCCCCCTCCTTTTTTTTTTAGTATTAACATAAATTTAGCATTCTTCCAGCCATCTGTCTTTTGCATGGGTTTCTGTGATACATTTCTAGCCAGCTCATTTGGAGAACTTTAAAATTTTCTCTTATTTTTTATACATGTACCTCTATAAGGCTCTTATATTTCTGTTTATTGACTAAGTTAATTAATCAAATCCAATTTTTATTAAACACTGACTTTCATGATTTGGAAAAGAAAAATCACACACCCTATTACCTGAACTATAAACTCAAACTTCTGTTTTCCACATCCCTCTGATTTTTCTGTCTCTCAGTCAGGTGTCCTCAGACTCACCCAAGGGTTCAAAGTTATCGGGAGAGTTTACACAAGCATATGCACTGCAGGTGCAACACTATCAGATTGACTGCAGGTGGAACCATCTAGAGTGCTGTTGGACAGGGAGCTGAGATAAACCATACACAAAGAGAAATGGAATTTTGGTTCGTTTTGCCTTGGCAAAAGAGAGTCTGAAATGAAATTCAATAACATCGCGTTTAATAAATATATCTTGGGAGATGGGCCAGTATGGCTAAAAGAGAAAAGCTAGTTAAAGTAACAGCGTTGACACCAGAACAAATGTGTCTATACTGGCTAGAAATGGATGTAGGCTGAAGTCCCTAATGTGACATGGCACGTTGCCGTATCCTGGCCCTGGCCCTCATCCTCATCCTTTCAATGCTGTGTCCTGGGCTTTCATGGTTCGACATAAAACCCACACTTTTTGAAACTTAAGCCAGTCTACTCCAGTCTCTATAGTCCTTGAAGAAATAACCCATTGCAAAGTAAAGACCACTTTTTGTCACTCTGTTTATCAAATGACATAAAATGCATTTGGGCAGAAGATAATTTCTGAGCAAAACTATCAAGAGCACACAGTAACCTGTCTGAGCACTTATGCAATGCAAATAAGGATTTCATCGGGAAGAGAATCAGGACTGCTTTCCATATTATTTTCTTTTGTTTGCTTGTGGTTTTTTATCTTGTGAAACCAAAAACATTTTTTCCTTTCTTTGAATAATCATGATTACTGCAATACCACTTTTGACAGCTGTAACCATTATTTAATAACAAAATAGGCAGAAGGTAGTAACAATGTCAAACGGCTGCTGCAAGTATAAAGAAAAAAAGAGTTCCTTTACAGCAAATGTGTGAACAAATTAATATTTCTTGTTTCAATATATATTTTAGAAGTGACCTTTTTTCTTCCAAAGTTGTACCTTTGCTCTTTGTGTCCATCAGATATCTTATACTGAACCAATTAAAGTGTGGGGACACACAGAAGGCAATATGAAAAAAGAGTAGCTAAAGAAAATCAAATGGTCTTATGAGCCAGTAGGAGAAACCACTGAGGTTTGAGTCCTCTATTGCTACATTCTTGCTAAAGCAGGGTTAAAAACTCTACATAGCAAAAGGAGAGAATATGTAACTTCTCTCTGTGAGCTATAAAACAAAACTAGGTTTTCACAAAGCTGTTTATCATTAGCGTGGGAAGGGAAAGGAAAGAAGAAACTTTGAGAAATCCCTGCAAGCAGATTTTAAATTTTTGTACTATATATGTCATTCTTAATCATTCATTGGCTAGTTTTGTACTGCAGCTTTTGGTCCATACCTTACTTAGAAGCTGTTAGCTGCAAGTATGAGAGATTTGAGGACTTTTGATAAGAAACAACCCCCATGTTTTGAATAAGAAGAGCAGAGTCCCTAAAATTGAAACCACCCTTAAAAAGACCGCTCTGATATTAATGTTATAACCGCCCTTAAAAATACCACTCACAACTTGGAAGGTTATCATTTTATAATATTTGTCCTCCATATGTATTTTCTCAGGTAACTGCAAAAAATGAAGTTTATCTTGCTGCAGTGACCAAAATGTCCCTGGATTCATCAGCAGTATACAGGACAGATAGTAGAATATTCGGACTTTTTCTTTCCATGCAGGTAACACATATCCATACTTGTACACTTGAAGTCTTCTTTTGACCACTATCTGTGTGTAAAAGTCAGTGTGAGGTCTTCACCTCACTAGCCTACTGTTTGATGACTGACAAAAAGCAATGGCTTTGTAGTATCCTTTGTATGGATGAACTTCACCTTCAAAGTAGAGAGCTGAGTAAGGAAATATTGCATCACTTTTTTGTCTCAAAAAAATTGCACAAGTTACAAGATGTTAAGGTTGTGTCACAGCTCTGAGTAAATCTGAGATGGTTTTGATGTCTCCTTTCTTCAAACCATAACAAAAGCCTGACTGTTACTTCTACTTTTCATGAAACACCGTATTCCTATGGCATGGATGTCCCAATATGTCAAACATTTTAGTTTTTATGCCTCCTAAAGGCAGTCACATCATTATGACCTTTTAATTTAATGACAAGGACCTTAATTAGACCAGAACATCAGCTAGGAAATTAAGCTACCACAAAAGAAACATCAACACAGTTGGAAGAATCCTGCTTGCAGAGTGCATCCCGCACTTTGTTCTTGGATTCAGTCTCCAGTCTGCCTTCACATGCCTGTTTCCAGTTGACAAGGATATGAAGCCCTACAAAAGCAAGCTGAATATTCACTAACTGTCCCAGGCATCAAAGATCTTTGGGCTCTACAAATGATGTTTTGTCAGGGGAACATAGAAACAAAAGCTAGAAAGCCCACCAAGCTATAATGCAGCTCAGCAGTGGAATGCTTACAAATTTACCTTGCATACTGACATTTATTTTGGCCATTGAGACTTTTTCAGCCAGTTAAGTGATTCAGCTATTTGTAGATTTTAAGACCAGAAGGTGTTTCCCTGTTTGTTTAGTTGACAACTACAATATTGATGAGGTCAAGGTACAGCACGAAGGCTGTACCTTCCAGGTGACTTCTAGCTGTAACATATAATTCAGGACATATAGCTCTCTTGAAAGACTTCAAATGGAAGAAGTCCACCTACCAAAGACCAGTCTAAGGTGCAAATATGTAAATAAAATACCACCTAGTATACAGTATTTCTTCCCTGCAGACAGGCTGAGAAAAAGAATGAACCTTAGATAATGTAAATCATTTGCCTTGCTTAATATGAAGGTAAGTCTGCTGGGTACTGAGCAGTCTTCTAAACAGAGACACAGAAAGCTTCAACAGAAATCTGAGAAGTGAAATCTGTTAGTGGTCACATAGCAGCACAGTCTTAAGGTTAAGCTTTCCACTCCATGTGAGCATCTGCCAAATTCACATTCACCTATGTACAGTGAGGCCCTGTGCCGTGTAGAGGTACTCTGAGAACGGCATGAGATCTAACAACAATGTGGAGTTAAAATATACCATTATTGTCAAAGGATTCTATCTTCCTAATAACTTCTGACTTGTCCAATAACCACAGTTTTTGCTTCTTTCTTCTCCTGAGACAATGCATACTGGTATTCAGTGCTCAATCATTCCTCTCTCAATAGGCAGAATAATTATCAGTCCTTTCCTCCTCAATGTATAGGATTATCTTCATGTATTAGAAAGTTGTTCACCTGTTCAAACATAAATAGGTGGAATATTGAACACTGTAGCACAAGACACGAAAGTTGTTAATATATTTTCCATTTTCACCCATTCTCCCTGTCTTCCTAAATCTTACATTCAGTAACTTGCAGGTAGCAGAATTTAATTACTGAAACACATCAATCACTGGTTTTAGGTCCATTGTGAAAAGCAAATTAGATTTCCTTGTGTAATACAAAGGCCTTTCCTTTGTTTTGCAATAGAAATGACATAGCACAGGCATGAAAAACACAGATAGGAAAAAGACAAAAGAGAGGAATCGGACCGTGAACATAAAGGACATATTTATACTGATGGACACAAGAACACCTCTGGAATAAGAACTGGATGGGCCTGATATATAAAGGCACATTAGTTAGCCCATAGGTCAATAGGAGTTAAATAGAGTCTAACTACTGCAGTAATGTAAAAAAACCCAAAACATAGAATCATTTAGGGTGGGTAAAAGACCCTTAATATCATAAGTCCAACCATTAGCCTAGCACCTCCAAGTCCATCAGACTTGCAGAATCCTCCCTTTACTATGTCATTGCTGCTGAATGAACATAAGAATAGCTGCTACTGGTGAGACCCAAGGCTGACAAAAGACAGGGTTTGAGGTTACAGCTGCCCTAAGGGGCTTAACTAGGGAGGACTGAGCAAAGGCAAGAATAGATTGCACCCCTCCATGACATTTTGCTAGTCAGCACCAATTTTCAGCTCAGGGACTTCCTGAGTTAAGTGTGGCTTCTGTGTAGTTGGTATCCCCCAATGTACTTCTCTTCCATTAACCTCTCTAGTCTCTCCTTGTTTCCCCCTAAACCTTTAGTATTCACTGCATCCTTTGGCAGGTAGTATCACTGATGTATTACCTGCTGCATGAAGAATAACCTACTTCTGCTTGTTTTGAAGCTTATTCCTACTGTCTTACTTTGATGATCCCTAGTACTTATAGTGGAAGAGACAGTGAACCACCAACTCCCATCCATTCTCTCCACCTCACTCCTGATTTTATAGCCTTCTAGTATGTCCACTGTAATTTGTCTCTTTTCCAGAAAGAAGAATCTTAGCTTACTTAGCTATTCCTTGCACAGCACACATCTCATATATTGATAGCCCTTGACAATCAAGGACAATTGAACCTTTTTCCAGTTCTACTATATGCTTTCTGAGATGAAAAGAACAGAACAGTATAAAGACACAGACATGCCATGCATTTATATAAAGGCATAATGAACTCTGTTTTGTTCTCTATTGCTTTACCAATAGTTCCTAACATTTGCAGTTTTGTTGTTGTTGCTGAGAACTGTGCTGTCATTTTCATGGAATTATCAATTTTTCCCCCAAATCTTCCTCTAAACTGGCAAAGGTTAGGCCAGAAGCCCTCATTTTACAAATGAAATCTGGGTGATAGCTTTCCTACAGGCATCACTTTACTTTGACACGCATTTAATTTCACCATCTATCCAGGTTTTGCAGAGCTATATTTTCATTCAGATCTGTCTTTTCAGTTATGTTCCATTCTTAGCAATGCTTCAATAGCTGCCAGGAGCACAATGTACCTGAGCCTGCACAGGGAAGCTGGTTTCTCCAATCCTCCATTCAGTAGGACACCTCCAAATTGAGGTGTCCTACTGAAATGTCAGTGAGCAAAGATGAGACATGAAGTCCCAGGAAAAAATTTAGTCAGGGAGATACAAGAATGAAGCTGAAAGAACTTTCTCTCTGTCAGTTATTAATAATGCACCTCTTTTTGGGACTCTAAATTGTAACTTGTTCAGTTGTTTTATAAAGGTGAAATTCAGCATCTGTGTGTGCTAATGGAGGTCTTGTCTAAGGTTTGGAAATGAAAAAGAGGAAAAAAATTTAAAGGCTTAGGATCCTTATAGTAAAGTTTCCTCTGAACATATCTAGCCCTTTCCACTGCTTTCCTTGTAAAACTTGATAGTGTCTTTTATTGAGATTAGAGGAAGTCTTTATTACACAAGACTATATTGGAATTTTGCTCAGCCACAATAAACAAAGACTAGAAAAACACTAGGGAATACACAGGGCAGAGATCTTAAACTTGTTTAGTTGAAGTTTTGTGAAGTGATATTGTCATATTACAGTTTTATAAGTTTGTGTAAACTCATTGCAATTTGGATCATGCAGACTAATTCTATGATTCAAATTCTGTTTGAAAGCATGATCTGGTTTCTGGTTCTAATTTTAAGTGTTACATGCAAGGATATTAACACTTATATATTTTTCTTTTTTTTTTCTCATAAACGTTCAGTGTGTCACCCAAAAGACCTGGTAAGGGTATGTTGGAGGTTTATTTCTCACTGTTGTATGCATACTTATTTTCCCTACATTTTGGCTCCAGATAAAGTACTTCCACTATAAAATAGCTTTGTGACAAAGCTTAAATATGACAGCTCAGGCAAAGAGAATTATTTTGCAACAACTGTTGCAAAACAGGGTTTTTTACCTAGTATAGCTGTCTTGGCCAAATTCCACCAGGCTTTTCTAAATGACTTTCTCCCTCTGTCCTGTCCCCCATATACTTGAGAGGGTCACTTAACATTTCATTTGTCTTGAGTTATTGTTGTGCTACTGCCCACTGTTACAATTACTGCATTTCATCTTTTTCTGCATCTTTGCTGAACCCTCTCTTATGTTAACACAAGTAGCAACATTTGCTAAGTGCTTAAGGATCCATCTGCGTAGCATGGCAGACATGCAGGACCATTACCACCACTAAAAATTAGTAACATTCTGATTCCTCCCAGAAATACCTATATTTATTTTGTCTAGAGCCCATCTTCAGGAAATAAGATGGCGCAATTTGTCTAATTTGTCATGATACAAGCATGTATTGTGTTCTTAGGTCAGGGTAAAAAAGTGATGGATTCTGGGAAGTGAGCCCAGGAGCTTCCTAAATACAAATGGTGTCAGGGCTCCAGGCAGGGCAGGGTTTTGCCAGCTGAAGCCCATTCCATCACCTCAGCAGGGATAGGGCAGCTGGGGAGTGGTCATGGGAACCCCCAGCCCAGGCATCAGGCATGTCTCTGGGGACAGGGTGAGGGCAGGATGGGATGTCAGCCTGCAGCTGTGGGTCAGTTGGGCTGAAATGTGGTCCTGGGCCATGGGCAGGGTTGGAAATACCCCAGGAGAGGCTGGCAGGGACAGTCCCAACCCATTAGTGTCCTCAGGCCACGGCAGTCTGCCCTTGGGCGAACTCCAGCTAAATTTATCCTTTGATCTCTCCACCTTCCATCCCTACCACCTCTTTTAAAACTCTTGGGAACTAGTACCAACAGGTTGCAGCATATTAATAGACCTCCTGGGGTGTTGGTAGGCCAAGTTTTAACTGGTGCATGACTGAGTGTTTCACAGTCCTGGCTGCATGTTCTGATATTAACTGTGTTTGTCATGCTACGTAAGGGCCATGATCAGCAACTGGCCTCAGGCAAAGGGAAAGTAATCAGTCTTTTGGAGAACTTTTCCAGTGGCTGCCAAGAATTTTCTGCATGAGGAAGCCTATTAACAAGCATCATGTGAGACAGTGTTTACAGAAAGTCAGAAAATGCTGACCCAGGATAAGGAAAATGTCCCTTCTGCGTAGTTTCACAGCTGAATAACTCTCTGATATTTCATTGAAGGGATTTATAGATAAGAGTTACAAAATAACTGTACAAAAGTGCTCTTAAAACATGTTTATGCCAACAACAGCCTGGTCCTGTACGGTAATTTTTGAGCACAGATTACATTGCAAGGGACCAAAGAATGTTCTTGGGGTATAACAGCTGTGCAAAGTAAGGTCTTAGAGGTCAGGTGGAACATCTGACCCCACAAGCTCCTTACTCACTCCTTCACCTTGTGACTGAGCCAGCGCAGTGACAGGCCTGTGAAAGCCTCCTACACAAGTTAACTTCATGTGCTCCTGAATGAAACTCAAAATCTCAAGTCATTTAATGAAAATAAACTACACAATTACCAATGGTAGATATTATTACCCAGAAGGAAAAGGTCATTTTAAAGTTCCTTTCCAGCAGCTTTGTCATAGAAGCAAATATTCAAATAAACTATGTCTTTTAATTCTGTTGCAATTTTGCTTTTTTAGGCTATAAATGAATGTTCAGAGTTGACACATGGGATGTAAACACTTAGACCAAAAAGGTAATTTCACTCTCAAAAATATATATCAGAGAATTTTTCTTAGACCAAATGAGAACTGAATCAATCACTGGTTTTAGGTCCATTGTGAAAATTATATGGGTCCATCTATTTATTGGGTCCACTAATTATATGGGTCCAACTATTTTCTTGTGCTTGCCTCTAGACTTTCAAATGATTGAAGCATAGCTAGTTCTCAGGAGATTGCGAGTCGGCTGCCCTAAACCTGCCACCAGGGATTTACAAAACCCTTGGTGGAGCAATGATGATGATCTGTCATATCATTCTGATGCACTTCTGTCACCTGTGCCTGCCCTCTCTTGTCACTGAGCTAGGGCAGGCACAGGCTTCCTGCCCCATCTGTTATTTGTGCAGAACTGCTGAGATATTTTTTATTAGTCTTATTTAACCCCAAAATGAAGAAAAGGAGGAACTGAACCCGTTGTGACAGAAGAGAGATTAGTCCAACTTGTTGCCACATGACATGCCTGAAGTTAATACTCAGCATTGCTGCTTTGAACTAGTGACATTTCCATTAAAAAAGCTAGTAATCAAATCACCCTGAACCAAACTGTCTGCCTTTGTAACTGAGATTCTATCTACAGTGGCATTTAACATAAACTGTAAACACAGAAAATGAATTTTTCTTTTATGTATTACCTTGTGCTCTAAGCAGATAAATTTCAAAAGATTGTCTGTTTTATCTCTCTTTCAAACTTCTCTACCTGTGCCTATGGAGACTGATGCACATACCCTTGGGTTCATGCTCTACATGCACATAGAGTGGTGATATTATAAAAGAAGCTTCAGAGCAATTCAATTGGCATTCTTTACCACTGCATGTGAGCTGGGCCAACTAGTTGTGCCTGTATTATCTCCTAACATACTCAGTTTCCATTCCAGCAAATCGAAAAAAAAAAATGTTTCTGCTTTTCTCAAAAATGATGAATCTGAAATTTGATCCAAAGATTATACTGGACTGAATTTTGTATAATCTTGCTTGGGTTTTGTTCTTTGATTTAGGTAAAAAAAAAAACCAAAATCAGTCTTTTATGTCAAGGGGAATAAAGTACATAGCAAAACTGCACAGAATTTTGTTTTCATTACCTTTCTTATGCATCTACTGATGGAAAACAGTATAAATTGCTTATACCCCATGCTTTCCATGCAGACACTGAACAGTGCTTCAGTATGTAAGCAGCCACACGCTGCTCTAGCTCCTTACAGAGCTGTGAGAGCAGAGATGACAGTCAGTGGCTCATGGGAATGTGCCCTCAGTGGAAGATGAATCCTTCAGCACCTGATGAAGAAACCAAGAAACGGGCTGCACCTTCTGCTCTGCTTGGGGCTGCACACACCAGGGTTGTTCTGCTTAGAGAATCTGAGGGAAAGCTGAGCTCAGAGTTACAATGTTGGCCCTGGTTTGACCCATCTGGATCTCAAAACTTTCCAATGGTGACTGCACAGCTCCTCTAGGCAACCTCTCTGTCCCACTACTTGCCAATCAGCATGGAGAAAAAAGATCTAAAACACAGAGACTTGTGGCAATGGCTTTCACTGAGAAGCACTTCGGCATATGTTGGCAGAAGCTGAGCTCCCCTTTCCATCCAGTGTCCTCAAAAGACACACGCTAACCAGCCATTTGTCACGTTCTGGACTGAGCTCATAGCAGTGTGAGCCTTGTGTGGCAGCTTTTGGGGATCTGTGGCCAACAGCAGAGCTGTGACAAAGCTCTACATACCCTGTGCAGGGGTTCTGATACGTGAACCCTAAACATGTTCATTCAGAAGACAGAACTCTGTCTCTTCTCCTGCTATTTGTCTTTCTTGCTACAGTGATGGCAAATGAGGACGGGAACAGCAGTCATCACATCTGAAAAAATCGGTGCCAAAGCAGTTAAATGAGCAAGGCCAAGATCCTTCTCAGCTGAAGAAGCACAGTGAGCACAGAGGTGATATTTAAGGATGCAAGTTTGAGAGTGAAATTTGCAGGCTACAAGACTCAGTGAAGTAGCTGTATTTTCTCTGCTTTGGAACAATAGCTGAGCACTCCAAGAGAGACTTCCCACAACTCTCTGTCACAGGCTTGGCAAGAGACAACTGGAGGAGGTGCACAAGAATCTGACTGACCTTTTGCAACACAACACAAGTGCATGCAATGCAATTACCTTGTGTTATAGTGATGAGAGAAAATTTCATTTCAGCTCTGGACCCAGACGACAAGTGTTCCAATAACTTATTTTTTCCCAGTAATGATGTCTGAGGGAAACTCTGAGTCATCCAGAGAGGAAAGAGATTAATAATATCCACCTTGAACTCTAGACATAGATGAGAGCTTTCCAACCTGATACCGGGAAGAAAAAGTCTGTTTGCTTCCTATAGGAGGAGAATGGTATTTTGTGAGAAAAATCAGAATGGAGGATAGAGAAGCCATCCCCAACCTACCTAATTTCTAGGTTATTGCACAGCTATGTCTTCCAGAGCAACTGGTTTCAACCAGTGTCAGAATATCAGAATAGTAAATCCTGAGAGTGATTCAGTTTTGCATCTCTCCTGCATTTGAAACATGCTGCAGGGCAGGCAGATTCATATGAATGTTGGTAATGGTTAGCAACATTCTGCTCTGTACATACTCTGTCACAGGAGCTTGAAAGAGAACCACAAAACAGAACACTGATGGACTTGTTTGCCAACACAGGAGCAATTCTGCAGGCAACTTTGCTGTACACCTCTCCTACAGATAAATAGCACTGCTACCAGGCACACAGAGTGCAGTATGTGTTGGTTTGAGCTGAGCGTTTGCATAGGCCTTTTTGTTATTTAGCTTCCCTCTGGTTTTTAGAAGAAAAATATCAGAAAAGGTTGGTTACTGTAGCTGCTAGAGCACAAAGTAAACCAGGTTTGCTCGAGGTCAGTTCCTGCAGTGTGACTGGCTTACCAATGAACACCTGATAGTTGCAGTGAAACAGTTGAATGTGTTCTATTTTTTAAAGGGTTGAAGACAGGATTTTCAGCACAGAGAGATCAATTTGCCTGTGGGAACAACTTTTGCAGCATCACAGATTAATTGCTTGCTCTTGTATATGTGCAGAAGATACTAAAATGTGCAGCAAGTATTTTCTGAAAGTCTTGGATTTCCAAACGCAGAAATAGCAAGTCTAACACAGGTCCAACAAACTATAGACCTAAAAGTCTGAGATGTTTGTGCTGTTAGAAAGGAAAAGAAAAATGAAGAAGGTTTTTCCAGTTAGAATTTCTAGACTACTTCTCTCAGTCATGCCCAATGGAACGCAAAAACAGAAATGCCAAATGGTCTCATGGTTCTCATGGTTCTCCCATTTTAGTATCAGAAAACCAAACTTGGCCTGTAGAGGAGACTCTAGGGAGCCTCCAGGGTGAAATGTATGTCCAGCCTTCGCGATGAGCCTGAGCTTTGTGGCTATGGTCCTCCCTTCACATCCAAAGAAAAGGAAGGATTTTATCAAAAAGAGAGGTTACCAGAGAACCCACATCTAGAAGTTCTTGCTCTCTTCATTAGCCTAATCCCTGTAAGATCAGGGAGAAGAGTTGAATAGCCTTCAGCACATGCTCAAAACCTGGTCTGGAGCTGTTCCTGTAATTCCTGCCCATCAGCACTCACAAACCCTATTGAGGTATGATCTGTCTCATTTGGGTAAATGCTAACAGCTGCCCCTTGGTCACATCATCTGTTACTCAAATACACACTGCAATCTCGAGTTTTATTTGAGATATTTAGGGATGGCTTCAATCCTTATATGACTCACTGATTATATGAAAGCATCAGTATCAGTCTACCCTGTATGGTCTCTGGGTTAAACTGATCCAATCCAAATTACATTTAAACGGATTGAAATACACAACCCTTGGCTCCAGTACAAATGAATAAATTGAAATAATGCCTACATAAAGAAACTGTTCTTGCCAGCTTCTTTAAAAATGCCCTGCTTGATGCTGATTTCAACTCAAATGAGGTGCACCAAGATGCATTTGTAGGGAATTCAATGAAAAAAAATGTTCTGAGTTTTTATTGTATTGAAGTACAGTGGATTTCCACCATCACAGTCCAGAAACCAGCAATGGTCTGAACTTTCTGCACCATCTTGAAGAATTTGAAATCTTCATTAATTCAGCAGGTCAGGTAGGGAGTATTTTAGACTAGCCAGTTAGATTTGCCTTAGAGAGGGGCAGTGCTGAAGCCTTCATGGCCAGGACAGCAGTAAGCTGGAGATGTAGCATGACCAGGTGATGGCAGTGCTAGAGCAGAGAGGAAAAATTACTGTCTCATTCCAGCCCAACTATTCCTGGTAGAGACCAAGTCGTGATATTTGCCACATATTACTCTGTCTATGGACAGACAAACTAGACACAGTTAAACACTGATAACTCTATTCACTTTGCCTTTGTGAAACCCTTTATCTTTTTCTTAAGCTGCAAGACAATTAAATATGATTTACCCCTTGGAAGACATGGAGCAAAGCCACTTCCAAATCATAGGAACAGTGTAAAATTGTTCTACAGCCTTTGAAGAGCAAAAGTAGAAAACGAAGAGGCTGGAAAAGGTTTACACACTGGTGATACTGGATAGAATCAAAGTGAATGAAGGAAATTCCTGGAAGAGTCAACTCACTCTTCAGATATTTTGGTTTGCTTAAGCTATATGTTTATGTTACTATTATTTCCTAATAATAGTAATAATCCTTTCCTAAGGATTAAGTTCACCTTGGTAAAAACTAACTGACTCTGTCTTGAGACAATGAGAAAAAACTGAGCAGGATAAAGTGAAAGAGAATGAACAATGACCTTTCCTTCTGCAAAGCCCATTGCTGAGAGAGGCAGGAAGAGATCTATTTGGTAATGTTTATCTGACTAAGGCAATTTACTGGATGATAGCTTTCCTCATAAGATCTAAGGACAAGAATGGCATAATATCAGCTCACAAGGGACCCACTAATATGAGCCCTAAAATGAAGCCCTGTGTGCTGAACTAACTGTATATTTCACATGTAAGCCATGCCATTGAGATGTTTAATGTTCCTCCGGAGAGCAATAGACCAGTGACAAGAAAAATAAACAAGAGCTAAAGATGAAGATGTCCTTGAACTGAAAGTGCTTCACTTTAGGAAACCCAATAAAGTGAGCAAGAAACTGTGAAGCATGGTTGCATTGAAATGGGTAATATTTTTTTGTGTCTTCAGTGGGATGACTTGGGTATTTTATACCATAGGTCTCCATGCAATTATGAAGACAGTAGTTTTAGCTCACTGTGTCCTACTGAAAAGTAGAACTCCATCTCCTGATGAGAAAAATTAATTTCAGTGGGAGTGGAGGTTTAAGCTGGGGCCTTCTGTGTCTGTCCAGGCATCCTCACCATTGGGTTGCAGTGCACCTCTCTCCTTTCCCCCTCATGCATGAGTTCCCTGACATTTCAGCATGTCAATAAAAGTGTTGCTGAATCTGACTTTTTCCTTTAAAACACTTGATTTTTAAACAACAAGTGCTTTGTCAGAGAAATCCCTGCAAGTACCACATGAAATGTACTGACAATCAGGTTAATCTAATAAATACCTTTATTCTCATGCAGTTCATGGCCACAATATCCCAAGCTAAACAATCTAAAAATACATCCTGAGGTTTGCTGACCTTGTTTTCAAACCCATACCTAAATGCATCAAGCCACTGGATCTGGAGTAAATATAATTAAGTGAGCAGAGGTGAAAGGGTATGGCTGGTTTCATAAGGCATGTGCACAAATAAATGTGTATTATGGTAACTAACCTTTTACCGGGATGAAACAGGAAATACAAAATGTCCAGAGGCATAAAATTGTACAGTTTATATAATACCAAGGTTTTAAGTGAAACTTAAAACTTAGTTTCTCTGAGGGTGCTTGCAGAGAGAGAAAGCACTTCTAAATATTTAAAATTATCTAGGAAAGGGGTTTTTCCTCTAAATTTTGAGGTTTCCATAAGTATTTCAACATTTCTGACCCCAAGTTTTTAGAGCCTCGCATTCCGTACAATAAAATATATCTCCATTTGTCCCCTTTACTTAAAAGTTAAACAGAAGTCAAAGTGTCAAGAGTAGCTTGAGTGATAGAAAATTCAATTTTTTTTTCTGTTCTAATTTTAAACTTGGAACTTGTGGCTATTCTTAAAATTAAGGTATTGATCATTATTTCCAATCAGTCATGCTACAGTCCTTATTTTCCTGCCAAGGTCTTTTTTTAAGCGTGTCGAAAAGTAATCTGCACTATTACTTTCAATTACAGTTTAATAATTTATGAAATTACTTAGTATCATACCTGCAATATGTCAGTCAGGCTTCATTACATTGCAATGAGGTCTGATTTAACACAGTCATTATTGCTGCTGTTAAGGGTTTGTGGCGGAAAGATTCCTGAAACTGTATTAATTTTAGCCATTTTAGACTAAAATAAGCAGCTACAGATAAATGACAGTATACAGTGGGATACTTAAGCATACCTAAGACTATGTTGTCTCCTAATTACAAATACTTGTCTCTTGGAATAGCTCCATGTTTTGCACTCCGTTAGGGAAACACTCTCCCAAGTTCTTACAGCAAATTATTTTACAAGCAAGGATGATCTTTGAAAACTCATGAGGAAGGCAAAGATTTGCATAACATTCCCTGGCAGCCAGGATGTGGACAGCTTAACTAGCACAAAGACTCCTTGGAAGTGTTGATAAGCACATCATCCTCATACAAGGCATGCGCAGGTCCAGCCCTGGCCTTGGGCTGGCCACCAGGTTGTGGTTACACTGACATGTATGACTTCATAGCCCTGATGTAAGAAACCATCAGTGTTACAAGGCAAAAACTGCCAAATAATAAGGAAAAAAATTATTCACCTCAATTAAACTTTGAACAAGACAGCATTTGGGAAGGAAACACATGAGCCTTTTTCCTTGGCATTAGTTATCAAACTTACCTGTAGGTGGTCAGTACTGAGGGTTTGCCACCTTTGAGACCAGAGGTTATTCTAGACTTTGAAATGAACTCAAACACATAGCTGGATTTCTCAGGACATTTGTTTTGTAATGTAGCATGAAATCCTGCAAACGTATAGTTCAACCAAAATATTACGTAACGTTTATAAAGTTGCACTTGTTTTTCACTGCTAATACGAAAAGCTACTTTTTCAGGTCTCTGTCTTTCCACAAAAGACAATTTAATTTTCCTGATCATGTGTATAATGCCAGGCCAAGGAGAGGACCAGTTTCTTTCCTGCAGGTGTTTTAGGCAGAGATAAAGTAGCAGAAGCAAAGCAAAACAAAACTGTTCTTCATTCACCTGGGGTTTCACAGAAACAGAATGCAACCAAAATTTAACCCTACCAAACAATTGCAAACAGCCTTTACTCCAAGGTTAATGCTTCTGACTGCAAGTCCACAGGGCAATATTGTCTTCAGTTTGTATTTGATACAGCTCCAAGAGCAGCACATTGAAGAAATAATCAGTATAATTCTTTGCTGTTGCTTTCAGCTCATTAGGAGTTTTTTTCTGATTCAAGCGCCGGTGGCTGAAGATGATTTGAGGCATCAATCTGAGGGGCAATTCGGGTACTGTGCTCTTTGGGAGCCACAACAGCCTGGAAAGATGAGAAAGGTTAACTGAGGCTTCTGTTGGGAAGGGAGATGGCAGACTGGCATGTAGAATTAGAGTAGGAGCAAATAAAAGGGGAGAAATGAATCACAGTATTGCTGTCTGGAAAGAACAATATTATGACTATATGGATTTAATGACTGCTGATATCTAATTCAGTGACAGGTAGTCTCATCCACAGGGACAAAAGTACACAGTGTGCTTCGAGGAGACCTGGAGGCAATCCTTCAACTCAAATCCCATGATAGGATAATATGCTATGGCTTCTTTTATGCTGGAGGTGGCATCCTTTCTAGATCCCTTCTGAGTATGTCAGTTGATGATAACAGCATAATTTGCCTTAGAAATTTTAATTCCCCACACACACACCCTTTTCCTTACAAAGAAGAAAAGGATGAACAATTCCTTTGAGCTGTCCTGAATAAATACTTTAAGAATATTAAAAATGAGAAGTGGATTAAAGCTTTCTGAGTGAATTCCAAACCATGTAGGGCTCTTTGTTAATTTTAAAAGGAGGGATGTTATAACCTTCAGTGTTCACACTGTGATAGACAGGCATCATCAGTGTTAAAAACAGGCAGAGTATATCTGTGGCTGCAGCCAGATGTATTATCTTTTCTGGAACAACATCTGTCTGTCTTCCCTCCTTCACAGAGAAAATTTAGTGAGGAGCAGGTAAGGCAGTTCTGTGACATCACGGTTGTTATACAGGAACTCCTGGATGTCATTAGCTGTTGCACTTTGTTTCTCTGTATTTTATATTCAGCATGCATTAGCAGTTGCTTGTTTTGAAGTTCTCCAGGGTATTCTACATCGAAGTTGCCTGGTAGCAGAACAATCTGTGTTCCTCAGATATGCAAGTGACTAATTTTCCATCAATCAGAGATGAGACTTAAATAAATAAAGGTACTTCATGGGGCTGCTGTGCCTAATGATAAGCAATTATATAAAGTCAAATTAAGGCAGTTCTTTGTGAAGGTCCTGTGAAATTGGTTAAGCAAAAAGAATAACTGCACCATTTCAGTGATTCATCCTATTGCTCATTTCAGTGGGAGCATTATCTCAGTTAACTGATGCAATTAATATGAAAATGAGGAAATCATTGTTTAAGGAGATGAGGAGAGAGAGGGGGTCTTAATGTGGCAGCGGTGGAAAAAAAGAGTCACAGAGATGGAAATTTGCATAGGTCAATGGTAATGTAATGCATTTAGCACATATTCAAAGCTTAACTTGCATAGTAATACAGATCCATTAAATTCTCATTATGATGACCTGTGTCCAACACAATTCAATTTTTCTGAATCCTAATGATAAAAAGTTAATTATGTAAGGTGAAAACCTTTTGTACTTGGCCTTAAAATAAAGCACTGAAAGGGCATTGAGACTATCTTTTAGATATGGCAGGTAGTTTCACTTCTGCTTAATTCAATATTTTATTAAGCATGACAAAATCTGAAGTTTGGCTTCTGTGTGCACTGCATATTTTTAATGTAGTCAGTGGAAATAAATAAACCTTCCTCTGTAAAACTACAGTTTAGTGCTAATCATCTTCCACTTACAAGCTCCAGTTACAAATTGCGTTCCCAGTTTATCCTGGTTTTCCTATTTTTAGTAACCAAAAAGCCTATCCAAATTTAGGAAAGAGAGGAGAAAAGACATCCTTTCAGCACTGTATACATATTCCAGCTTTTGTTCCCTAGACATGTCTTTGAGCCAATGACTTGGTACAGTGCAAGGTCTCCAGCAGCTGTTTCTTCTCATTACCAGATTTTGCTTCCCACTACAGCTACAGGTGGAGGATAAGTGTCTGAGCGCTGCTCAGCCTCACACCATTTCCCTCCACTTATCCCACATTCGCAGATAATGGTCATTCTTTAACTTACTCATCCGAGACAGGGAGCAAATATGCCAGTTTAGTAGTGCGCTGAATCACACTTTGTATTAAGTAGAGGGTGTGGAGATATCCTGTAATCAGATTCAACAAGGCAGGCTGCCATGTGAACAGGTTGTTGTTCTGAAAAGACGAGCATGCCAGAGTGGCACCTTCCTTACTCCTTTACATTAAAGCCACCATACATCACTCAGGCCATGTCAGGTTGTTTTAAATTGTGATTAATTTCCTTTAATAGATGTGTAAGGCACCTTTATAAACATCTGTGCAATGTAAGTCAGGCTTAGTGCAAATGAAAGCCAAGTCCTGTGCACATTATTCTCCTTGTCAAGTTCTTTTATCCTGAAATCTGCATTATATTTACAGTACATGACTGGTGTTCGTGGAGGTGATCCAAGTAATGACATTAGCCACCTAACACCAAGCCAGAGCTCAAGATTCATTTGACAGAATGCAGACATCTGCAGAGCAGATGCCTGTACCTGAGCTTGTCACGCAGGGCTCTCCACGCAGGCAGTGAAGATACCCAGCCTCAACACATCACAGAGCAGATGGCTGCATGTGATCCTGGGCTTATGCCCCAAAGATGTAAAGCTAAATGAAAAAAAAAAATTGCTCTAATTCTCTAAACTCAAGCCTGAGCTCTTATCCTTGTAGTTTAAATTCATAGTAATTTAAATTGCCACAGTCCCCAGAACACTCTGAAGTTCTACTTTGTACCTCCTCTAGAGCTTGTCTGAGTCCTGAGGAGCTATTAGACCTTCCAGGGAGCCAGTTGAGCTCTCCCAGCCAGCACAAGACTAACTCAACTCCTGCCAACGCATACACATGTACAGGAAAAGGGATTTTCCCCACATACAGAATAGGCGTCGGTCAGAGTAGCACCAGTGCGGGAGCAAGGTAGGGCACAGGCTCATCTCTCCCAGGGATGTCCATCATATCCCACGATTCAGTTTCTTAGCACCACACAGAAGATGCACTTCTAAAGCTATTTTAATGCTTTTAAATGCAGATAAGCCTCAACATCTAAAAGCAAGTAAGAGTTAGGTGGCTAAATGTTTTTTGGGCTAGAATCCCATTAGACAATAATTGAACTCAGTAAGAATTAAACATCTATTGTGATCCAGTGTTAGGCATCTACATACTTTTACAGATTTAAGCATATGGGTTTCCAAGTTTTACATCTTTACAAACACTTTACAGACCGCAGTTTTATATTTTATAAAAGGTAGAAGATAGACACAGTATGCAAGCTGAAAGGTTGTACAGATATTCTTCTGGCTGCTTTAGCTGTTTGCATCAGCCTCCTTTCTGGCAACTTGCCAACAGTCACTTGCTGACCCCAATGAGGGTGCTTCGTGTGTAGCTGGTGAGCAAAGAAAATCTAGTTGAAAACTCTGAAAAAATAAGTCACTCATTAATACCTTGTTTTTAATCTTTTCTGGTTTGTCATTTCCCCACATGAGAAAAGTAAGTACTGGATGAAACCACGTGATCAGTCTTAGAGTGTGTAGAGAATTATAAGAAACAGTTATATATAATTAATTGTGATTAAACCTGGTAGGAAAAATAACTTGTAGATCACACTAATCTTGCTTAAGGGCAGCTACTTCACAAGTACCACTCTAATTAATAAGCTTCAGTTAAAGAAGAATCAATAAATACTGCTAGTCATAGAAAATGGCTATTATGTGAGGGAGGAAGATGGGATATTAAAATAGGTTGGTTTCCTCCAAGCAAAAATTAAGATTCTTTTAGGGAAAAGAGAAACACCAGGTAGTGACAAATTGAGGAATAATCCAATTAAAGTTTCATTGGTTTCATTGTTTATGAAGATCTGACAAAAACATTTTATCTCAAGGGTTGATATTTACCAAAAAGGGAATTCTGTTTCTAAAAATAGAGGAAATCCACTTTACAACACAAACACCAATGTCTATTGCTAAAAGAATCTCTAATGTGCCATATAAACAAAGCAACAAGCAAAAGCAATGCTAGGAAACCCTAGTGACTACACGTGGATATCAAGAAATTCAGAGTATGATGAATGATATAAAATATTTGTAATTAGATTAATTTCCTTTTTGTCACTACTCAACATTAAAAACCCAATGTTTTTCAGAATCAGAACAGGTTATAGGAGAGATCACCTTTTTTTGCAACAAATACAGCAATATTTTGCCAACAAAAGAAGATCCCTGAAACACATTCTGTGATTCCCTGCAAAAAGTTGTCCAGAGGAGATATTTTTATAAACTATCAAAATTCTTTTCTTTGTATGATACTTCTGTGAGCTGCTAGTGTTGCGTGGCGCACTGATGTTGGAAACTTCTTGGAGACTGAGGGTCTGAAGCCAAACACTTTTGCTGGTATAGGTGATCCACTGGGGTCTAAGCTATACCAAGGACATGAGAAGAGTCATAGAGCTGGAAAGTGAAAGCCCAGCTGCTTTAGTATCCTGACTGCAATCATAGTGTATGATTAGGGTAGAGTCAGTTAGGAAAGAAAAATATTTGAAGTTATCTTTTACAGATTTACAGGTTATAAGGCCTTTTGGAGCTGGACCTTGGCACTGTCTATCCAGTACAATTAGTTTTTTTCAAGACTTGCTTGAATCTCCAGGAATTAGTCTAATCTCTGGGAGACACTTTTGGCCCTTGCAACACCTGGTAGCAAAGAGTTGCTCGGCATCTGTGCTTTAGGCTCTATGAAGATGGCTCTCCACCTCTGTTTTAGAGTTCTTTCCACTTTCTTTTGTATCAAAAACCTAGGCAGGTATCTTTTCTCTAACCACTACTATGGTATCCAGGTCAGTCAAGGACAATAAACTATTCCAATATGCTAAAGCATTCAGAAAGCTTTCTATAATGTGCCCACAGCACAGTGGTTCTTTATGTTCACCAGCTTGCACTGTAATTGCAATTGTTCTTACATAGAATAACATCCAGGTCTATCTGTATTTTCCACACCTGTGATATATCTGGGATCATCAGTGACCCCAAACGGATTTGTCTCCCCTAACTTCATGGGTCTGAAATTAAGCCTTTTGTCTACAGTCCATGTCTGTGCTCTGTCTTTTGTCACTCTAGAGTGGTATTTAGATCACTTATCTCAGGCCCCCAGTTTAGAATTAGATTAATTTCTGTCTGGGAATGTCTTTCCCTCTTCATTGATGAGGTGACTGCCTTAGACCAGATACAGAGGTTTTTGATAGTTAAATTTAGGTGACATGACTCACATTCTGGATGCCTTACAAAAGGCGGCAACAACAACAACAAAATCCTTGCATTTTCACATTGCTACAAATGTTAGAAACTGGTGTAAAACCTTGGCATGAGCCCACAGTCTCATATTTCCTTAGCTCCTCATTCTGCAGTACTGAAATCAATAGAAGCTCCATGCAGAATTTTCTAACACAAAAGTTTCAATGTTATTATTTATATTTCAGAATCAATAGAACACACAGACCTTTAGTCTCCAAGCAAACCCTCTGAACTACCCTCCTACTAGTTCCTTCAACAGCTGCTCTCTGTGACCCACAGAGGGCTTGTCCTGCCTATAGGCACAAAGAGTTTAATTCAGCCATTAGAACTACAGTCAAATTTTAAACCTCCTCAGAGCTAAGGGTACAGGTCCACAGACTTAGGTGAGACCCATTTCTGTTTTTAATGCCACCAGTAAAATAGAGCTGAAAGACACTGTCTCCCATTGCCACTCAACAGTGCCAGGCAGTGCCTCTTGTGCAGCTCTGTAACCTCTCCCCCTGCTACCTGCCAATAGCCACCCTGGGAAATCAAAGCCCTTGCAATCAATGTTTTTCTGGGCAGCATCTTGTATGTCACAAATAGGATATCTAGACTTCTAAAAAAAAACCCCAGCTTGCCTCACTACTGAAGTCTTAGAAAATCAAGGAAGACAAAAATGGCATCTTGCCAGGCTGTCCGTTCCCTTCTCTGTTTGTTCCCAAGCTTTTGCTTTTGGCAAGAACACATCCCTCTGCTGCAGTGATCCCTGCATAAAATTTAAGTAATCACCCTGGTAGTTTGCTAGACTAAATTTTGCTGGATACTCATACAAGAATGTGAAAAGCTATTTTTGTGCAACGATCTTGCTTTATTCTAACTCAACAACAGAGAAAAGGGTAGAGCAATGGGGAAAAAGTTGCTGCTGTGGGAGAGGCAAGGGGTCTGATTATTTCACTTGCACCAGTGTAATGCAACTGCTTCCTTTGATAGCTTTAATGCAGCTCCTTCTAATTTACATTGGTGTAAGTGAAATCAAATAAAACCCATTATGTCTCTGAACCCTAGCAGACGATCAATGTAATGCAGACTTTTACAACCCCAATTTCTTTCTGTAATAGCAAAGAAACAATATGGGTTTACCAAAGGGCCAGGCTAAAGATAAACCTTCCCTCCCTTCTCTTTCTCAGGCTGCAATCATAAGAATCTAAATGGCCATTTGATTGTGAAGACTGAGGTCAAGAAGGACAACAAAAGATCAAGTGAGAGGCTGGGAGCTGAACCTAGAGATAATGTTGAAACTGAAAAATTCTCAGTGCACAAAAGATCATCTACCAATTATGCAAAGATATAAAAAATCAGAACATTAATTAAGATTATTTTATTACTTTATTAATAATGAAGTCAAATTGAGTTATAATAAGTTAGAATGTGAAGATGATTTCTTTGTATTGTTAAATGGCTTGTTTCAATTTTACTGCTTCAGAATTGCAGTAAAACTTTATTTCAAAAAGAATAGATAGATTTTTATTAATTATATGACAGGGGCACACTCAAAGCACTTCTGAAATAACGCACTCCCTAGACTTGCTTCAGATTTCTCTCTGCCTATTTTCCTCTATTTCTCCTTTCCTAGCACTGTCATCTTCACTGTGAGTCGGCAAAACCCCCACCCTTTCTGGTGCCAAAATCTCCTCTGCAGCTCTCCAAGTTAGAATAGTCTGTCTGTAACTCCCTATTTCAGCACTTTTTTAATCTTCTCTGAAAAAATTTAAAAGGATGGATTCTTCTCTGGGGAATCTGCAACAGGACTCAGGATATGTCATTGGCTTCAGTGCAGCTGACTATCAGTTTACTCCAGATCAAAATTGCCATTCCCCATTCCCTTTCACTCTGCTGCTCTATTTAATTCAAGAAGCGTTGTAGGGACACTGTTTGTATGAAATACATGATGTGAAACAAATTATATGCTAAACAGTCAAGATAGTGACAATGCCCTTCCTTCCATACATATACCCCCGAGTCAGTGAAAGTGGCTACTGTACAGAGTATTCAGAAGTCAGCTGTCTAATACAATAGCAGCTCACTTGTGTGGACAGACAGACATCCAGCTTTCTGGGGCCACGAGTGACTTGTATTACATTATGAATTGACATGAGTTGAAGGTATCAAAAGTAGTGACTTTCACAACAGCTTGGAACATCCTTTTTGACAATGCAGTACCGGAACATCCCAGATGAAGTGCTCTGCCCCAGAACTACAGCCTGTAAGACAAGCAAGGGTACAAGGTACGTCAGACAAGGAAAGGGTTGTAGCATGGCAGCATTGCACATGGTCCCCTCAGTCCACAATTTTGTCCACAAATGGAAAGTGAAAATATCCAGCAACAACAAGACCCAAGCACTCTGAGGAGATTTCCTTATCCCCAGACTTCTGAAATGAAATGCTGTCTACTCTCACAGTCTTCTACTGCAACGTCTGTATTTCATTGCAGATATTGAAATCGCCATTCTGTTTTCACACTCAAAGATGTTCTAATCAATATCACTGGAAATGTCATTTAACTTTTCACTTGGACGAAAGGTGATGCTGACATTCTACTTTTCCTGAGTTTCCCAGGAGAGCATTTAAACTCTCTGACCTTGCAGATATTTAAGGAACCATTCACAAGATAACATTGCACTGTGACAGCCAGCAGGGACTTTCTCACAGACAGCATTTTGCCTACAGGGACCACAGAAAACATCTGGATTCAGACAGGAAATTATAATTAAAAGGAACATTTTATTGTGGTTCATCAGTATTGCTCAGTGATATATTACTATTTCTGCTCATTGGAAACAAGACTTTTGTATTTCTAAAGTAAAATCAACCTGACCTATGAATGGGAAACTGTGGTGGCAAAAGTATCTAAGATTTACATGTTACTGAATGCAGACCAGACCTTGCCATCAGTACTAGGCTCCTCTTCATGGCTCGTGTCCTTTTGTAGGGAATGTGATTGTACTCTATGGATGTGCTATCACATTCAGGGGTCAACAGGAATGGCAGTCACTGGAGCTGTATCTAAAGATCTCTGGCACAAGCCTCAGAGGAAAGCTATTTGCTTTGCAAAGCACTGAGAAGAGGTACAGGAGTTAAACAGTAGAGATCAGTGGGACCCTAGTGAAGCTGCTTTGGTCGGTCAGGTGTGGGCACAGCAGAAAGGAAAACAAATTAAACTCCTCCAGCTGGAAAATAAATATGAAACAGCAAGTGAATTTGTGCACTTCATGACTGAGTGAGCAAAGCTTAATTCTCTAATTATTACTTCTATTCTACCCACTGAGATAAAGAGCAAGTTAGGAAAGATAATCAGGTTCTAAAATACAGTGCCCTCTTGAATTCAGCCCAAATGTAACAGTTAGCAATTGTTCCAATGCTGATGCAGTCTCTTGAAAGATCTATAATAATGTAATATTTTCTATTTTGCAATTTTATATGTCGGTAGCAGGTGAAGAAATGCTTCATTCTTATTTATTTTTTAACCCACTTTTCATTGCTTAATAAAGTGGTTGAATTGCAGAACCATGCAACTATTGCACAAAAGTCTGGTTAAGTATTCTACATTACATTATTCTAAATATTCATATTCTTCTAATTTAATATAAATTCTGCTAATACCACCCAGATGTCATCTTGCATTCACAGTCTTTAGTTACGTCAATGGCATATCACATTAGGATTGATCATAAAATTCCCCAGCTTCACAAAAGCACTCTGTACATGTAGCTACTCTACAACACAAAAGAAGGGAGGGGTGGAGGTTCTTTTTAGTTTTTCCAATATGAAAAGAATAAAAGATATCAATACAATAACTAAAAATGCTACTTGCAGTCAGTTTATGAGTTAATTATCCCATGCCCCCTAAGAGTGCCTGATAGCTAAATAACACTCTAATAATTTGTTTCAGCACTTCAAGATTAAATTTGATTCATTCAATACCTGCACTAGATAAAAGCAAAAACAAAATGAAAGATATTTGATTTGGGTTCATACAATTAAGAAGGGTATCAAGGAAGCTGATCAGTTCCTCCTTCTTATCTTGTGCCTTTCTTCAGGAAAAAGAAAAGAGCAGTTAAGAAATAAAAGTCTGACTGAACAGCATCTAAACTTAACACAAAGAGGAAGATTGTTAAGTTCACTCAGGAGGTCGTCAGCCAGCAGAGTGAGCTACTGCAGCAGCCAAGCAGCAAGTCAGCTGGCACGACTGAGTTTTGAAGAGGTGATGCAATTCTGAGCACGAACAAACTTGCTATCATGGTAGATATCTTTTCAGAAATGGCTGTTACTGTGTGTTGTGTGTAGGGAAAGGGAACAAGGGAGGAAAATGTCTAGCCTCAATAGCCATAGCTGACTGGAAGAATGATCATCACTTCCAGGCAATGGCCATATAAAGGGGTCAGTGTCCCCAGCTGCCTCTGCAAAACAGTGCCAATTAATGCTGCTCAGAGCAGCACAAGGAGGTTCTTGGTGAGCTGGGTGCAGGAAGAATGAAGTCTGAAATGGCTTTATGAGGGCAACAGAAGTGGATTTGCAGAGTAAATTGCTCCGTGCTGCCAGTGCACATCTCGGTGTTTGACTTCAACAGGCTCTAGACTGACCCTATATGTTCAACTCTAGTGTGAGAATGGGCAAAGTGTGTTTTGGGAGAGCATTTTCCAGTTCAGTTTCATTTCAAAGGAACCCATTTTTATATACCTTGAGACTACTCTGTGATATTAATCAAAGCGTCTGAAATAGGAACAGATGGAAAATGCAAGGTAAAAGGATGTATAGGTTCCAGGATAGGCATCTTTTAAATTATTTTAAATATTAGTTAATCCAAATAGCCAAATAAGTGGTCATGAGTTACTGAGTGCAGTGTTCGGTAAGAGATATTTCCAATATGTTCTCCTCAGCACAATAAGAAAATTTTATTTTAATTTCATCTTCTTGTTGATTCACACTGACTTCCAGAGTAAGATAACTCTGAAGTCTTTACATGTTCTTTTGCTCAGTACTTCCTTTGTCAAATTCCCCAGGATTTTCCTGAAAAAAGATTGAAGCAGAGTTCCCCAAGCTTTCTCCATTTGCTATGTGACGTGCTGCCCAGTGCCCCCACCTGTGGACATACAGGCTTTTTTAGAGCAAGCCACCACACAGGAAGTCAGGAGTAAAATACAGCTAAAACCAGCACAATGTTGACCATCAGCTCATCCAGCTATAATGAGGGCTGTTAAGGCTTCTCCTTTTGCCTGGGACTCCAATTCCTAAACCTGGAGCTAAATGTTTCTACCCCATTTGCAAAGAGAAAAGCAAGGGAGGTTCCACCTCACAGGATCTGATAATCCAATTAGAGTATCCCTGCAATGTCAAAGAGCCAGGTTCAAACCACTCTTCTGGATGATTTGATTTTTGCCTCTTCTATGCTGGGGATTCCTCCTGTGGGAGTTATTCTTTGTGCACACAGCATTAAACATTTAGAAGGGACTGAGACCTTGGCTTCCTAGATCTCATCTGAGCACACTTATCAGGGGGTATAGACTCAGTCAGACCAATTAGTATTTAACATAGAATTAACCTGAATCGAAGCTAGCTGAACAGCTCCAACAGGGACAATGCCCATGAAGAATGGCTGATAGCCATTTTTCTGGCACATGAGACTTCAAAGTCTACTTAGAAAATGGAAATTTGAGTCAGGGCTTTCCCTTTCCCAGAAAGCACTAGGTCATTTTGGGAGGCAAGGGCTGCAAGACACAGGTCACAGGTGATCTTTGCATCCCTAATGCCTCAGGTCACTGTTGTTAAAAAGTGTGTGGGAATGGCTATTCTGAGAAAACACCAGGTGGGCCTGCATGGGCAGGGGATGGGTTCCAGGTGAGGTGATGGAGTGTCTGTGCCCAAGTGCACTCTCCCCTTCCACATTCTGTGTGAATTTAGCCCTGCTGTGCAGGCCAGACTAGTCTGCTGCCTAGCAAATAAACAGAGCAAGTGAATTGGACAGAAATCAAATTCTTGCCTCGGTAATGATACAATTCCCCAAGGTTTCTGGTGCTGTCAGTCATTTCAAGATTACAGGTTTTCAGGACAAAGCAGGTGGACGAATGTGACATCAGTGTAAAAACCCTGGTGCTTTCTCCCTCTTGTATTGTTGCAGTGACAGATATGCATTTCTGCCTAAGAAGACTTACAGAAACAGACAGGTTGTACTGATAGGACAATACATATATTTTGTGGGAGAAGATAACAGGGCCGAAAAAAATGGTCCTCCTACTCCTTTAAATTTGAGTGATTCCACAGATAATCTCGTGTCTCTTTGAATCATGGTTTACAGGTCCTCACTGAATCATTTAATGTTAGCAGGCACTGTGTTGTCCTAGCATCCTGATGGGCATTTTCTCCCTGGCATATGTTGAAATTCAAATTCAGTACTTTCCCTGTGCCAAAAAAAAAAAAAAATCTACATCAAGAACCAGAGCTGCTTATTTGTCGTTATCAGCTGGCATTGGAGGCATGTTAGGAATTTTCATTGTACAGGGTATAACCAATGACTCAATGTACTCACATGACAACCCTGCAGCAGAGACAAAATCATTCTGTAAAAGCGCAAGCTCTCCAAAGACTTTCTGTTAAATTTATATTTTGTTATTTTAACATTTTTGTGCATTTCCATTTGTCTTCTAACTTTGGAGAGGAAATTCTGAGATCACAGAAGGCTGCTTCTTCAGAAATTGAGAAATCTCAGCAGTTTGAAAAAAGAGATTGTCTGTGTGACGTATTCAATTTCACTGTCAGACCAAGTCTGAAACAGTGTGGGATGTCCTTAGACATCTGAATGCTGCTCATTAGAACGTAGTATTAACTTTGTCCCATTTTGAGATTCTTCTGTACTAGTGCTGACTGAGGTATTAGGTAGCTATAAAATCTGCCATATAAAATTCTGAGTAACTAACATATAAAAACTTACATTAATGTAAGCAAGGTTGCAAACAGTAATGCTTAAAAATCAGGAAATAGCAAATTTATGGCAAACTCAGACATTAATTCCCTTCAATTTGCTCTATTATATGGATTACAGCACAGGATTTTTCTGCCTGTTATTTTATTCCATTTTTATTCCCAATGATTGCTATAAAATAAGAGCATTACAGTAAATTATCTGTAATCATAAGACTACCTATTTTTCTCAAATAAAATAGTATAATCCCATAAATACAGCTCAGTGTGCACTTGATTTCTCTTGTACGGAAAACTCTTTAATTAAAAGTCCTAATCCAAAATAGAATGAAAACCAAAATGATAAGAGAAATTAAATTCTCAAAGCAAATCAAATGGCATAGGTCTTTTATCATTAAAATTAAACATTTCATCTGGAGTCTGACTTGCTGCAGGATGTTGCAGTTGATAGAAGTTAGTGCAAAATGCATTTCAATACATTCACAGAAAAAGATTCTGTTGAGGTCAATTCAACAGAGAGATACCTGCTCTTCCTGAAGAAGTTTCTGAGCAGAAAGATGTTAGAGGCTACTAAAATATTCCAGGAAAGCATATGGAAGTGTTTCCTGGAAGGAAACAGTTAAATTTTTCCCTAGACATGTCACTATTTTCAAAGACAAGACACAAAGCTCTAGTGTCCCTGGGTGGGATTGGTGTGCTGTAGCTGTGGAACCAGTAATGCTGGTGTACCACAACTTTCTGATACTTGGCATTTCAATTAATTAAAGCAATCTGGGGCAAAAAAACAATCAAAACACAGGAGATATTCTGTGCTGAAAAGACCAGAATGCTCCCTTCTCAATTAGCTTGCCAGAGCAGAATGACAAAGTACTTTCCAAAGTAAAAGGATTACATCAGGAAACATCTTACACCCAATGCTCTCTATCAATCAGTTTTAGTTCATAAACCCAGCAATAAGCAATACAAAGACTCTTGGAGTGAGACAAAAATTAACAACATTTTTGTTTGTATGGGACTGGATTTCCTTTGATCAATGTTTGTAAATTATTGGAAAGGAGAACAAACTTTAAAACTCCAATAAAAATTTTTACAAGCTAAGACCAAAACTAAAACTAGTCTTAGGTTTTTTAAAACAAGAATGCCCAGATTTAAGACTCTTCTTTCATAGTCTCCCAAAGACATAGGCTAGTTCTGCTGAGGGGCTGTAGCTGACATTCATCTGTGCATCCATTCTTAAAAATGAAACTATAGACCATGGATAGATGGCAATGTACATGCACAAAAAAATTCATTAGTGTTTTCAATTACAGTTACTGTCTATTAGGAAAAAATGTGCTTAATATGTTAAAAAAAATGGAAACAAGACTTAACCTAAAGGTCTTAGAGTATCAAAACTAGGATTCATTAAACATTCTAAATGGAGAAGCAGTTTGAAGAATTTTCATTTAATTCTTATTAGTTTTAGTCTTGTGGAGTCTGTGGAAGATTTCAATCTTTAGGGATCTCTATCATTCTGCTTTAGTCATTACTGATGAGTGTTTACAGTTCTCCAGGTGGAAATTAAATGGTAGAAAATAGCCAGCACCATTGTCACATCTCTGGATAAGATACTTTCCAACTCTAGAATTCAAGACCACTGCAAATGGATAACAACCCAACTTTCCACAGGTAAGAATTTAAGAACTTTCAAAATATGCAGGTGTTATAGGTTAGAAATCTGAGAGGTGAATTTTTCCTTTTGCTGCTTCACTGTAAGAAAAAACGGAGTTGGAACGGGAGGGGTGAAGGGGAGGCCATTAGCTTTACAAAGGATGTAGCCAGCCGAGCTACATTCCTAGCTAATGGCCCATCAGAGGCTGGGGGGAGTTGGCTGCCTGGACTGAGGACAGAGCAGACTGCGGAGTTTGGAGTTTGTGCTTGGACAGAGACGGAGGGGTGGGGGGGGGGTGTCTGCGTGCAAGCATTTGGGGAGAGGGACTGGGGATCTGGCTTTTTGGCTTCTCATCCTGGTCAGCTCGGACTGCTGGCTTCGACTTGCCTGGGAACTGTCTCTTGTCTCCGGGCCAGATCTGCTGTGTTTCATCGGAGAGTTGCGTGCCCGCGGGAGAGGAGGGAGGAGTTTTGAGACGCCGTCGCCTGGGACAGTGGTGGGTCCTGGTGGAGTGAACTGCTTCCCTTCCCTTTTTTCCTCCCACCGAGGGAAGGGTCCCCCATTTCCTTCTCTGCTTCTCCCGCAGTCTGGGACTGCCCCCCCCCCCAGACCCCTCTCCCCACATGGTGACCGCCAGAGCCCAACAGCGCCCCCTGCCGGCCACGGTTAGGACTGCGCTAAAGGACAGAGAAGTGTTCATTCAGACCTTTTTTTCCTAGGACTACTGTCTAGGTTTTTTTGTGTTCTGTTACTGGTTTTGCCAACATACATATATCTTTTAAGAAAGGGTTGCTATTTCTTCTGTTTTTTCCACACTTCCTCGATTAAAGTCCCTTAATTTTGAATTTACAATTGCTGAGGAGGAGTTTGGTCTATCTTATAACTCATCCTCTTTAGCCAACATTCCTGTCTCCTCAGACTGAGACAGCAGGGCTTTCTCATTGAAGAATAATAGCATTATAGATAGTGGAGAAGCAGAATGATTTCTTAGAGCTATTGGAAAAGTTATTTCAGCTATAAATGTTGAAGGAAAAGAACAGGAACTAATGAATGTCAAATTCTCTATGCAACTAGAGTCATGCCTCATAATGCTATAGGCTTAGCCCCAACAAATGCCACCTTCAAGAGAAATTTACACTCAGTTGCCCAACCATTTTCCTCTAGTGGATGATGATGAAAGAATAAAAATCTATCAAGTTGCAGTCAAAACATTATTCAGATGCCCACCTTGAAGAGTCCCTACTGCAAAATAAGAGAACAAAGCAAAATTAAGTGTTTTTTCACTTCAGCCCTAGCTGCCAGACTGATTGTGGACTTGCTCTACCTGCTGTTTCAGATGAAAAGTATTTTTAAAAGCCTTTGAAAGAGGAACATGTGTAAAGGCTTCCTTTCTCTTGGAGACCAGTGACATTCTTCAGGGCTGATATTGGGACTGGCACTGTTTAACATCTTTCTTGGCGACATGGACAGTGGGATCGAGCGCACCCTCAGCAGGCTCGCCCATGATACCAAGCTGTGTGGTGCGGCCAACATGCTGGAGGGAAGGGATGCCATCCAGAGAGACCCTGACAGGCTGGAGAGGTGGGCCCATGTGAGCCTCATAAAATTTAACAAGGCCAAGTGCAAGGTCCTGCACCTGGGCTGGGGCAATCCCAAGCACTAGTACAGGCTGGCTGGAGAATGCACTAGAGCAGCCCTGGGGAGAAGGATTTGGGGGTGTTGGTGGATGAGAAGTTTGACATGACCTGGCAATGTGTGTCCAGAGACAAGAAAGTCAAATATATCCTGCTTGAAGAAGTGTGGAGGGAGGTGATCCTGCCCCTCTACTCTGCTCTCATGCGACACCACCTGGAATATGGCGTCCAGCTCCAGGACTCCCAACATAAGAAGGACATGGACCTGCTGTGGCGGGTACAGAGAGGGGCCACTAAGATGATCAGAGAGGGATGGAGTTCCTCTCCTATGAAGACAGGCTGAGAGAGTTGGGGTTATTAATCTGGAGAAGAGAAGGTTTGGGGGAAACCTTATAGCAGCCTTTCACTACCAAAAGGGGGCCTACAAGAAAGGCAGAGAGGAACTTTTTACAGGGGGTCATTGTGACAGGACAAGGGATATAGGCTTTAAACTAAAAGAGAGCAGAGGTAGATTAAAGGAAGAAGTTTTTTACAGTGAGGGTGGTGAGGCACTGGAACAGGTTGCCCAGAGAGGTTGCCAGGATGCCTCATCCCTGGAAGTGTTCAAAGCCAGGCTGGATAGAGCTTTGAGCAACCTGGTCTAGTGAAAGGTGTCTCTGCCAATGGCAAGGGGTTGTGGAACTAGATGATCATTAAGGTCCCTTCCAACCCGAACCATTTCATGATTCTATGTGAGCACCTCTGACCATGGTGGTGCATGGTGGTGCAGCTCTTCTACTTCTGACCTAATTAAATGTTTAATTAACTTATATCTCTTCAAAGATAAGGGTGAAGAAAGGTTTCTTCACCTCCAGCACAAGAAATGATCACCTCTCCCCACTCCTCTCCAAATCCAAAACAGTAGCAGGGGTTTGGTCTCTCTGGCTTGGCACAGGAGACAGGGTGCTGGGTCATCTCATCAGGAGTCTTCTGAGCACTGAGTGAATGCTGAGGGCCAGCCTGGGGCACATACAGCAACTGCCAATGAAATAAGTGTGTTGGCTTTCAAAAAAGACCATGCCATGACCATGAGCAATTGCAGAGTCAGTGCTAAGTAAGCTTGCATTCATGGGAGACAGATAAGTCAGAAAGAAAATTCAAAAACCAAGATGATCTCAAGATTTTGAGCTCTGGAGGCAACTGACTAGTCTGGATCTGAGGAACGTGGTGTGTAATACCTCTTAGAGTAGGTAGTTGAGATGACAACGCTTTTTCAGGCTTAAAAAAATGATACTCCAAAGAGGGAAAAAAATCCTTCATTAATGCAACCAAGTCTTACACATCAAGAAGAAAAAAAATAAGCAGTTGACATTTTACACTTTTCTGGGTGAATCCCCATGTATGAAGCACCCACAAATAAAATCTTTGCATCCATTTTTAACTTCACTTTTTTAGGTGCTGAAACTTAGTGAAGCAAATATAAAGCAGTGAACTAAAGTAGACGGAAGCAGACTGAAGTTGTTAACAGCTAACAGCATGGGTGTTGCCTAAGGCCAGAAATAGCTGATGGATGATACAACAGCAGTCAACAGACAAATCCTCATTACAATTGTAAATTTTGTGTCCCAAACAATTTACTCTCTTCACTATAATCCCTACACTCACTTTTTGCAGCAGCTGCACTACCACTTTCCAGTGCTGGCATAGGTCTCTTATTCTGTATCTCTGGCACAGACCACAAGCTCTGAGATTGCCACTGTCAAAGCAAAATGATGGTTTTGGAGGAACATTGTGGCAGAAGGACCAGAGGTAATGTCCAGGTGTGTACTAGCCAGCCTACAGCATGCTGACAAGGAAAGCTGCCCACTGGAGGATTTTCTGGGGAAAATAAATAGGGGCAAGGAGCACCTGCCCATGAGCAGATGCAGCCCACATTCCATATTGCAGAGAGAGGATACACAGCCAGGGTGTATCTGGCTGAACTGTACTCTCATGTCCTCAGTTCACAGAAAAAAAGTCTTCAAGAGAATACAACAGCATTTGAGCAGAAAAATGATGGAAATATTAGGCACTTAGAAAGTCACAAATAAGTTTGACCCAAAAAACATCGTCTTGCCTGTCTATGTATATAAATATGTGGTCACATGCTCTTCGCCACACAGTGCTTTTTTATGTATAGTCACATAATTATAGACTATATCATAAAACACAAACAAAGGGATAAAAGCAAAGATGCCTGGGCAATCTATACTCCTCCATCCTTAAGAATCTGGTAGGTTTATTTGCAACCTATGGAATGCTTTTTATAGGTAGAGTTGGTGCTGCTCACATTGTAAATAGGTAAAAGATACAACATGCAGACCTAAGGCAACTGAAGGCCCATACTAAGACCTTAAATCATCTTGTCCGGGAGCTGCTTTATGCTGATGACGCCGCACTTGTCACCCACACAGAAGCAGCTCTGCAGCGTTTAACATCCTGCTTTGCAGACGCTGCTGAGCTCTTTGGGCTGGAAGTCAGCTTAAAGAAGACAGAAGTTCTCTATCAACCTGCACCTCAGGACGTCTTCCATCATCCTCATATCACCATTGGCCAATCAGAGCTCGAATCAGTCCAGCAGTTTAATTACTTAGGTAGCCTCATCTCCTTGGATGGTAAGATTGACGGAGAGATAGACAACAGGTTAGCAAAGGCATACAGTGCCTTCGGAAAGCTTCATAAAAGAGTCTGGTGAAATAAACACCTGAAGAAAAGTATCGAGATCAGTGTTTACAAAGCCATAGTGTTGTCTACTCTTTTATACGGTTTCGAATCATGGGTCATCTACTGCCACCACCTGCGACTCCTAGAACGCTTCCATCAGCGCTGCCTCCATACAATCCTAAACATCCATTGGTCAGATTATGTGACAATACATCTGTTCTTGAACAAGCAGCTGTCACAAGTATTGAGGCCATGTTGCTGAGAACACAGCTGCGTTGGGCAAGACACGTCTCAAGGATGAAGGACCACCGCCTCCCTAAGATCCTGCTTTATGGTGAACTTGCCACTGGCTGCCTCGAGAGAGGAGCCCCGAAGAAAAGATACAAGGACTCCCTGAAACATCTCAGCCTTGGCCATATTGATCAACATAACTGGTCTACTCTGGCCTCCAATCGAGAGGCCTGGAGACACACCATCTATAACGCTGTTGATGCTTTTGAGAACGCCTGCAGGATCACCCTTGAGGAGAAAAGACAACGCAGAAAGAACCGTGTCTTGCAGAATATACCACCTAAGGGGTCTTTCTGCTGTGCCTTTTGCAACCTGACGTGCCTGTCTCGTATTGGCCTTTTTAGCCACCAGCGCACCTGTAACAAATGTGGATAGAGCCCTTCCCAAATCTTCGTTCGCAAAGCCCAGTCATGATGATGATAAAATGCAGAGCTAACTTCCAGTCTGCTGTAAACTTGCTGGAGCCACTAGACTAACACAAGCTGCAAACATGGTCTCCCACGTAAACAAAGAATGTTTTTTTCTTCACTCATGTATATTCTGGCTGAACACTTAGACAGAACCAACTCTACGGGAGAAACTTAACTCGCCTTTCTTTAAAAGTAAGGTGATGAGGGTAACTATCTAGCTGCTTGATTAATGAAAATAGTCTCCAGCGTGAAGCCTATGACTAACATGTTCAATAGGTCTCTCTTTATTGATAAATTACCATATATCTCTAACCATGCTATAATTAGGTAATAGGGCAGAGCTCTAAATCTAATTCAATTTTTATTGATGTGCCTCAGCTTTGTATCCCATCCTGTGGGACTAAACCAATGGGTTGGTTTTATACCTTTCTAATTTCAGAAAAATACATCCACTGCACTCAAGGAAATCTGTCTGCAAGCTATTGCTGAGTGCATTAAACAGGGAACTCATTACTCTAGTACCATTTTTTTTACTTCTTCACCTCTTGCTGTTTGTTCTTGTCTTCTAAACTCACACGAAATAGAAACAAAATAGGAAAGTACTTTCTCACTGCTTAGATGTTTGCTGTCAGAACTTCTATTTCCTGTTTTATTTGAGCTTGGACTCACCTCACCTATAAAATCATAGACACATTGAATCAGTCTGACACACAGAGAAGTGCTTCTGAAAGAATGGGCCACCTCAGCTTATTAAGACCCTAAACAAAAAGGTATCAACATTGCTGTTCCAGCTGGGAGAATGGAGTCTCCTTTTTTGTTTTGGGTTGTTAGCCTTTTGTTTATAAGAAGTGCTGCAGTTTGCTCATGTGGTAACCTAAAAAGAATTAAAATTCACCAGTGGGATCTAATTATCTCACCATCCTGCATGTCATTTTGCACAGTTCAGGAGGAGGAAAATAAAATAAAATAAAATAAAATAAAATAAAATAAAATAAATATTATAAAAATTTACACATTGGAATAGAAAAGTTACTGATCTAGATACCCCTCAAATTATTTAATATGGAAGAAATAATGATCTGAATAATTTTAAAGGTGAAATTCAAAGATGAAGCAAACTTTTACCTAATCCTTGCTTTACATATTGCCCCAGCCCATGAAATTAAGCGTGTTTGTCACTGAGGTTCCTCCGTACTTTCAACTAGCAAAAATTTTCTTCCTTATCCTCCATGGTTCTTTTGCCTTTTTCTGTGCTTGCCTTTGCCCACAGCCTGATCGTCTCCCCAAGTGGCTAATTAGGGTCAGACACTTTGGTAATGTAAAGTGACTTTTTCTGTGGACTTGGAAGAAGCCAAGACAATGCCACACACCTACCAGCTGAAAACAGAGAACTCTGTATGTTTCTTTTTCTCAAGCACTGGGCTCCCATACCATGTCAGGATTCCAGTGCACAAAGTTCCAAGGGAAACATCAAAAAGGTGGTTTGACTGAATTAGCCTCTCCAATGTTACAATATATTGATTTTTCCTTACAAAGGCAGATTCCAAAATTTAATTTCTGAATGTCTAAGTTCCCTCTGAGAATTGAATGGGAATAATTTTTGTCTCTTGCATGTGTGCAGAGAGGTCATTTTAGCAAAATTTGTAACACCAAATATTTAACTTTTCCTTCATACAACAGTGAGCAAGTTAGAGACTCCTCAATAAAAGTCTGGATTTCTTTAGAAATCTATAGTTATTCTGATACTATTTCACTTCAAAGATTGATTTATTTTTTTTCTGTCTGTTGTTTTTCCATTATTCCTTGCCTATTGCTCTTTGGGGGTCTCGCATATTTTTCCATCAATTAGTTAATTTTAAAGGTTGATTTACAGGTAAAGTCAGATAAGTCAGACTCTTCAAAAGCTGGGGCTGTTGGCCATCAAACTGTCTTCCTCAGAGTCACTAAAACTGTGCTCCCTTCTATTCTATGTCTAACTGTTTATGCACAGAAATATACGCTCCTTAAGTTATGAGATGTCAGAAGGCATCAAAGAAAAGGATTATAGGTATTAATAAGAAGCTGCTGACAATACAGCCATTGGCAGAAAAAAATCACTGTTTCACATGTAAGATATAGGAAGCTGGGATTTTACTTGCCAGATAGAAAGACATATTATGGATAGGAAATAATTTTTATTTGCCATTTTATGATCTGGATTCTATTACTTCAAGACTTGTAAACTGATAAACAATAGCAATAAGAGAGGACTGGGTATTTTGAATATTACTGCAGGGTATATGTTATGACTTTCTTAGTTTGCAGGAATGTATGTTATACTTTCATGATGAGGTAAATCTCAGCCTTTGCCTAATTTATGGAAAGATAAAAACACCACTGGTTAGAACCAGCAAGTTTTTTTCAGAGAGGAACACAATAAATCCACAAAACTGCATACTTTTCAATTGACAATACTAGATCATTTGAAAAAAAAATGTCTGTTTCCATCTGGTCAGCATCTGTTAAACTCTGTGTCACTACAGGATGTGTAAGATTTTTTTCCTCTAGCATTTGCTAAATTTGACCCAATTTAATTTCAAAAATCAGGCAGATACACATCTTAGAGAGATGAGTATAAAAGAGACAATCTTCTTTATACCCAGCCTCAGAGATGCCTGTACTGATTATTTCTCTGGCCCTTCAGCATGCTGATCTCAGCTCTCTTTATTTCAGTTCTTGGGGATGCTGTCCTTTAATAAAAACCACTACAGAGTAGAAGATATTTATAGCCTTTACTCATTATTAGCTGATTTCACTGGCCAATGACTGTGCAAAATACTTAAAAATTTCTTTGGTCAAGGACAGCTTCCTCAACTTGTAAGACAAATAAGAGATGACATGGGAAAACTGACATGCCCAGGATTCCATGCTAGGCCACAAGCAGTGCTAACTCAGCCTGTCCCTATGTCCCATCTCAGTCCTCTGTCCCCTCGCCCAGGATCTTTGCTCATGGTGTCACTGGTACTGATCTGTCACAACCATGAATTAATCACAGTGGTAAAAAATGCCAGTTTTACTTGTTAACATCATCAGATTTTCCTATTTGCTAAACATCCAACTTAATCTTTTGTCACTTCAATTATTGTAAAATTTCCTGTTTGATAAAATGCAGGTGACAGAAATACACGTGAAATACATATTTGCTGTATTAACAGACATAGCATATTTTTTGGCATCAGTGGGTTCTCAGCATGAAAAAGCATCAAATCCTTTGTTTATATGAAACACATTTTCATCCAAAATGTCTCATTATCCTGTTTACTGGGTCACTTTCTCCCGTTTCCTCCCATTGTTACTCCATTTTCCCTGAGGAATTACTACTGATTTGAAACAGTATTAGATAAAGATGAGGCTGTACCATACATCAGAATGACTTGAAGTTTCCTTTATTTTGTGAAAGGTTGATTTAACATTAGATCAAGCATCTCTTGAGATCTTTTCATAAAATTGAAGTTATACCAAAATATCATGTTTTGAGATAATCACATGCCTTAGAAGTCACGGATTATGTGTATCTTGCAAGATATTAAACCTGTCAAGATGTTGTTTTTAATACGTCTTTTAGTTAAGACCATGTCTTGACATGAATTATTCCTAGCATAGTTTCTCACACACTGGTTCAGCAAGCAATCATCCACTACATCCATCATTTCTGTTGCTGTCTCCCATATGTCTCAGAGGGTAGAGGGGGAAAGTTTCCAGATAATAATTTTTTTGCATTTGGTATGCAAATGACTTAAAATTGAATGATGTGGCAATTTCAAACAGTATTGTCTTAAGAAAGACTGGAGTTTCAGTATTAAGCTAAGTTTGATAGGTTTACCGGGTGGATTGTTTTCCTTTTTGCTTGTATCTCAACAAAATTTTACAGTCAGAAAATATCCTCATTATAATCTCTAGCCTATTTCCTCCTCAGAGATATGCTTGCAAAAATTGGGTTTATATTATCTTAGTGAAAGGCTTCTGTTTGTAATATTTCAAACCTTCATCCGTCCTTAGCTGCCATGACATTCATCCATCTGACAAAATGAGGGGAAAACAGTGCCAGCCAACAAGTGAACACTCATTTAAGTAAATTTGTTATCCAGGCATAAAGCATACCGTGCTTACTGAGGCTACACTGGCAGGCACATCTTCGAAGGTCTTGTGACTCCTACAGGCACTGGGTAATGCAGGGCAGTGAGGCTCATGAGGGCACATTCCAAAGATAGAGCTTTTGCTTTAAAGAACAATCTGCTTTCATCAGCTGTGAATTAATCCACAGAACAGTGGCACTGTGTGGGTTGCTCTTGGCTCTCTGAAGATGCATATAATGAGATAAACAATGGTTTATTTAGTTTCAGGTTCATTTTCTAGCCCCACAAAAAGCTCTGCATACTGCTGCTCAGTAATGGGAATTGTCCAGCTGTAAATGCACATCAGTAAAGCACAGAAGGCTCAAATTTAGGAAACAGAGCAGAGTCTAAATAAAATCTTTGCATAAAACCAGGAAGGCACTGAGACCTGACTTTCTCAGCTGTATAAGCCAGGATGCCTGTGCAGTCAGGCCTCAGCTGGACAGAGAACAAGACAGAGATAGGGAGAAAGAACATTATAAATTTCTGTCTGAGTTTTTTTCTGAGAGTTCTGTGCTATGCATAGACTATCAGGGAGTGTCTCAGGCTGCCTGCACTTTCTTTCTCTGTGGATAGTAGCAGGGATGCACAGAAGGTATCGCCACCAACAACTGGTTTTGATTCCATACTTTGAAACTAAGACATATTTTATAAGCAGCCCTTTACTTTGTGGGATCTTAAGATCAACTTGAAGCTTAGCTTATGAGACACATACACCAGCTTATTGAACATGTTTTCTTCTTTCCATTCAGCAAGAAAAGCTTCATAGTTCTGATAAATGTTCCTCCTACACAGAGCACTTATGCACAATCCAATTAATAAAAAGTGGAAACAAAGATCACAGGGTCAGATTTTTTAATATATTTTCCAATGATTTTTCAATATAAAGGCATGCAAATGCATGTTGGTGAAGGGTTGGTATGCAGATTTCTGCTAGGTGACTGTAAAAACTGCTAGAGGATACAAGGTCTTGTTGATCTGTTTATTTGAGAAGGTTTTTCTGTTCAGTGGAACAGCTTCAGTTAGAGAGACAACAGACACTTTCTGCCCACTCACACCACACTCCAGCTCCTGTACCAGCATCACAGTGGCTGAGCCTCTCATATGGAGGAAAGGTGAGAGATTTATGTTTGAACCATCTCCAGCAGGACAGGAAGGTGAGACGGAGTCTCTAAGACTCTTCATAAGTGACCCAATTTTCACTGTAAAATAAAAAATAATTAAAAAAATTAAAAACCACACAATCATATAATTTCAGGCAGCTGTGGAGTTTAGATTCCTCCATATGTAAGCAAGATTCAAGAAAACTATTTCAAAATTACAGTTCTCAGTATATGCACTTTAGTTTTGCCTGTTTTAGGCACCTACATCATTTTTGCAGGAGATCCTTATACTGTGTCCTGGAAAGCAGTCCCATTAATTCCTGAGCAGAAGAACTACAAATGCTACATTCCCCACCACTGACAGAGAAGTGGCTGTTTCTCAAGCTGCCTCAATACTATCAGTGACCAAATTTCTCAGCTGAGAATATTTCTGTTATTCAGAAACAAGAGGTCTTGTGATTGAGCGTCTGTGAGAGCAATTTTGTCTAGCATAAAGTAGTTCTTTGGAGCTAAGCTCTGCCTCTGCACACAGCAATTATTAAGGTACTTCCCTCGCACAGCGATATTTTGAAGCTAGGCCTGTGTGGCAGTTTGAGCCACATTAGAAATCCAAAATCCAATTACCAAGCTTCCCCACCCCTTCCCAAAATTTATCCTAACAACAAAGAGAAAACTTTCAGGCCAGAGGCTTCTATAGGGGAAAGGGGAAGTATTTACATTTATTTACGTAAATAAATATATCGTACAAAGTAAAAGCAACTATATATATATATATATATTACACTTCTATCAGTCTCTTCGAAGCTTCTCTTTTTAACTTTAGTCCAGGAAAAGCCTTTTCAGGCTGATAAGTAACCAGTCTCTCTCTCGTGGGAGTGTTCAGGGACCCAAACGCTCCCCCCTCATCAAGTTCCAGCTGTTTGTGGAAGTCCTTCCTTCCTCACAAAGTCCAAGAAGGTAGCTCTGAGTCCTTTCTCCTTGGTCCTGTGTCATTTCTGCTGTGTGATCTCTCCCTCTCAGTCTCATACCTCGGTTCACTGCTGCTGTAGTGTAGCTTATCACAATAGGCGTTTGGAATCTTCATTCCTCCAAGTCAGTTTTCGGCTGCCCCCAGTCAAATCTCTGTAGGGCAACTCCCGAGCCCTTTGGCCTGTCTCCAATTTCGCCTGGGATTCTTTTCCCTAGCGCCGAGCTGCTCCATTATCAGCCCGTCCACTTGGATCTGCTTCAATGCTGAGCCTCACTCCCACTAAACAGCGAAAGGGAAAAACAGCCCCCTTCTGCAGCCTGGCTGCAAAAAGTGGGGGAAAGAAGAAGAGGGCCTGGCCGCAAGGCCTGCCTCTCTCTCTCTCTCTCTCGCTTACCAGTTGTTTGTGAGTCACGTCCCTCACAAACACTCACTCACTCCAATGCTGTCTCTAACTCTGGCCTAGGCAGAGTTGGAGGGCTGCAGAGCTCCCCTTCCCCCTCGGAGTGGGGGGAGAAGGAGCCCAGCCACCCCCTGGCCTTCTACACCCACACGCAGCAGACACCAACAGAAACACTGCCAACAGCTTCCGGTGCTGTGTATATGTGACTTTTAGCAGAGGCGAACAAGACGAGTGGTAACTGGCTCTCCAGGGAACACTGTCCGGCACCCAATCACCTCTGAGCCCCCCGACTCTCAGGGGGGGCCAATCTTAACCCATGACAGCCTGAATGCTCCTGAGTCACAGTATGGAACTCCAAACTTCTGAATCTTCATTACAATACTACCTTCTCCTTCGCACAAAGAATATTTGGTTGTCGAACAGGCAGTCAATGCTCTCCACAGGTATCTGTCTGGCTCCTCCATCCAGCTGTGGTCACTAAGCCACTAACAGTCCTGTTAGTGAATTGTACCCCAAAACCAGCTGATCCAAATCCCTGTGGGCCATGATGGTATACAGGTCTCAAAGTATTTGCCCTTCAGGTGTAAATCAGGTGGGTGCAGAGCAGCCTGAGGCAGGGGAGGTTTTTTCCCAAGGCACTCCTGTGCTAGATGCAGGAGGAGGCTGTACCATAGAGTCAGAGAATCACAGAATTGTTTGGGTTGGAAAGACCTTTAAGACCATCAAGTCCAACCACTAACCTATTACTGCCATATTCACCACTAAACCATAGTATCATAGAATCATAGAATCATTAAGGTTGGAAAAGACCTCTGAGATCACCCAATCTAACCATTAAGCCAGCACTGCACCACTAAACTCTATCCCTAAGCACCACATTCACATGTTTTTTGAACACTTCTGAGGACATTGATTCCATCACATCCCTGGGCAGCCTGTTCCAGTGCTTGACCACACTTTAAGTGAAGAAATGTTTCCTAATATCCAATTTAAACCTCAACTGAGACAGCTTGATGCCATTTCCTCTTGTCCTATTGCTTGTTACATGACAGAAAAGACCAACACCCACCTATAACATTCGTTCAGGTAGCTGTACAGAGCGATAAGGTCCTCGCTGAGTCTCCTTTACTTCAGGCTAAACAAACCCCATCTTTGTCTTAGATCAGTTGGAAAACTATTATTTTTCTTCCATAAATAAATATGGTTCTTTTTATTTCACTGTTAGAGTAGGGCCTGCAGATGTGACCCAAAGCTTGGTTCATTGCTTTCAAATAGAACAAAGAAAGAACCAGATGTGGATGGCAAAAGTTGAATAGTCTTTGGCCAGGAATCTCAGCTAAGGAAGACCTACAGAGGGCTCCATTTCACACTGCTCCCAAGGGGAAAGGACACTTCTTTAGCTGAAAAAATAATGACCACTCCCTGAAAACCATATATTTCATAACTCACGGACATTTTACAATGGTAATAAAGTTTTAATTTAAAGCATCAACGATGCGATCTTTCAAGAGGTAATGGTTGGTTTAGTCTCTGGCAGCTCTTTGGTGCAAATCTCTTGGTCTTCACTTTTCATGGGCCATTAATAAAGAGACGAACTGCAGAAGAGAAACTTGATCCATTAAATCCATGCCATTAGTTCTTTTGTCCTCTTTAGCAATTGTATCCAGATCCAGGTAGTGACTGGAATTTTCCACAAACATCTCTTGCTGTTCCATTTTTCTTTCCTTTTAGGACAGTTGTTATTTTGGTCTAAGCATAACTTTTGCCTACAAGATCTCTTGCATGGAGAGGAAACTTGTTATATACTGGTATTTTATTGACTTGTTTTATTTCTAAAAAATTGCTATGTCTTTGCATAACTCTTGGTCTGGAATGTATTGTTTTGTTGCCTAAAGAAACATTAATCATAAATTCAAGAAAGACAGGGGAACAGAAATAACAGAGATGAAACTGGAACAAGAAATGCATAAAACATTGGAAAGATGCAAATAAATTCACCAAACATGCCTGTTAAATCCTAAGAATATCAATGATTTTATAGAAATAATGGCTTACATGCTAAAGTAAAATGTTTCTGATCATGACTGTTGTATTCTATTTTGATAGCCCAAGATACTCTACTGTCTGAAGCATCTGAACCATTGAAGTAATTTTCCTTTCAAAGTAAAAAGAAGTATCAGATACTTTAATAGAACTAAAAATAAAGGATTTTCCTACCAAAAAAAATAGAACAATTTTAAATAATTTATTTTAAATAAAGATAATTACTTTCTTTTATTAAAAAATGCTATTAATATTTTTAGCATAAGTAGACACTAATTTTTAAATCTCTTTACTTGACAAGTTATTTTCTTTGAAATATGAACCCAGAAAATTCTCAACCATTTCAGTATCTGAGATCCTAAAAGGCAGTAACTTTTGCTTGGTGCCAATTATTCCATTATAGTCATCGTGCTATGTATGGCACTGTGTGTGTTTCTTATGCTTATTTACCACCTTAGAAATTGAAAGTTATTTTAAAATATTAAGGAAAGGTAAAAATTGTCTTCCAAATACAATGGGGAACACTAAAATAGACAGACAAACATCTACTTTATTTGGTATGTTCGGTCTGAATTCTTCCAAGCTAAGCACAGAAAAGACAGAGGATCTGAGAAAAATGGGCCACTTTTGATGACTTAGTCAAGGGCACACTGAGGATAAAACTGCAGAAAGATAAATTCCTTCAATGCAGTACCAATCCCCATCCAAGGCTGCCTTCCCCTTCCCATCACAGTGTGGTGGGAGGGTCCATCAAAACTGACACTCATCCTTCTTCACCATTCTGATTAGGGATGCTTTACCCGTAACAGTGGAAGGAGGAACCAACAGTTGGTATAAGGGACTGCTCAAAATGTCTCCAATCCTTTTAAAACTGGCCAGTCAAGGAATCTGTTTATCCATGTGGAGGTATGATTTGTGTTAAAGTATCACTCAGAGGTGGACATGATCCAGGGACATGATCCTGGTAATGGTCCCCTTCCTTTCCTTCTGGGGCTGGAAATCCTGGGCACAGAGCTGGGAGCAGAAGGACAGAATAGCTTGTAAACTCATGGTGTCTGACCACATCAGCATCCCACTATGTGGCCAGAGTCACTAGGGACGTGTGTAAGTCAGGGAAGGAAGAACAGTGCTCATTTGCTCTTCTGATGCCTCTTCTGGTTTTACACATAGGTGGGCATTTTGGCATTAGGCCCTTAACTCTGTCAGGTTTGTCACTTAAAGCTAGGGGGAATAGCGCTGTTACCCAATATGAAGGAGTTCAGAAAATAACAACCATAAAAAATATGTTTCTAAAGTTAACAAAAAGAAAAATAATTACAAAAGCATCAAAAATGCTATACAAAGGATTTACCTACTCATTACCTGTGTCACTTGTAGAGGATTTGAATGGATTTTAGCTACAGGGAGTCAACTATTCTGGCTGTGTATACAGTAAGGACTGCACAAACAGGCACATTCTCCATTCAGATAATACAATCAACCTCTTATTGCCTTACATTACACAGCAGCATCAGAAGCACATATTGTCCCAGTTTGCTGCACACTCTACTTGCTTCCATGCTTTGTCCAACACTCTTCCTCTGCAGGAAATTGAGCCCATGGTCTTCTTCAGCATATGGATGGGCTTCTTCTTAGGGGTTCCTAACATATCATCAGTTAAGTTAGGATGCAAACCAAAAAAAAATACATATTTTTTTAATCTAATGGGAAAAATAATCCAGCTTTAACAAATCCTAAATTATGCATTTTTCCTGTCTATTAAGTGCAAAATTTCACTTAAAGAATCTTCTAGTGTGCATCACTGTTTCTCTGTCTTGTCTTTCTTCCCGACAAAGACACAAGTGACTCATACCCTATCTAATGTGGCCCTGACCTGTAAGAAACACAAAAAAGAACATGTTTAACAGAAAGAAGAGAAACACTAAATAAATGTATAATTATTTTGTTTATCTCTCAGAGTATGCAATCACACAAATAAATGCACACACAGCTTTCCATGCTGTTTTACTAAAACAAATCTTCAAACCCACAGCAACGAACAGCCAGTCACTTATTAGTAAGAATCCAAATAGATATTACAGAGCCTGACTACTTGTCCTTTTGAGATGTAAGTATCAAAATTGCTTTTTGAAGAAGTAAAATGCAAAAGCAGTTAAAGTTCAGGATTCAATTTTTTCCTCTTCTTTTGATAAATGCATTTACATTTTAATTTTCAGTGTTTTCAATTTTCCTCAGTGAAAGGCTGTATCCCTGGATGAAAAGCACAATAATAAAATGTTCTCCTCTCCGTAATTTTCTTGTAATTCACAGAAACGATCTGAGGGCATATAGCTCATGACAATATATATTATAGCGTTCAGTGCAGAGAACTCAATTGTTAGGGCTACAGTTTCAAACATATGTATATTAATGAACTGGCTGTGGCTTCATTTTGAATTCCTAAAGACTTTTTTGCTGACATGGAATCATCACTGCTGTAATCTTACAAATCTGCTAAGATTGTCAGAACTGTGCATGTTATTTCATTTATTCAATCAATATAAATGTCAATGCCAATTATGCTGCAGAAACCCATATAATAGTCCTACTTTTTTAAGTCCATATGGCACCATAGATTATGAGAACAGAACAATGCAACATGCCATGTCTTACATAATTTGGCAGAGCAGCGTGGCTTTATTTATAAGAACATACTATAAATCTCGTTCTGCTTTTATTGCAATCAGTTCCCTTTCTATACTCAAAATGATAAAGCAGATTTTGCTAGTGAAAAACAAAACAAAACAAAAAAAATGTCCAAACACACCTAAAACATTATGGGACTTTATCTATAGCATGGGACAAATTTTAGCTACACACCTTAATCACTCTGGCTCCTAGAAACCGAAAAAAAAAATATTGCAAATTGTCGAACAGACAACAGCATCTACAGCTAACAATTGCTCATTGCAGTACCAATTATAAAATGCAAGATTGGTGTGCAGAACTATAAAAAACACACAGACTCTATTCTGAAAAAAAACCCAAACCAAACTGATACATCAATAATAACAGTAGCTGAGAAACCAGACGATAACACAAAATACATAGGAGGTCAACAAAAATCTGGAAGATAAAGCTCAGAAGTGAGGAGGAAAACCAGCACAGAATGGAGAATGCATTCGGCACACTGCCAAAGAATAGAGACAGGCTGCAAGTAATAACTGGCTTCCTTGGGGGGTCTGTGATTTCATCTCTGCATGGAAAGCTGGCTGCTGTAGGGAAGTGTCCCCCTGACCATGCTAAGGCAGCTCAGAGAGCTGTCTGAAGGTTTGTTCTTTGGGGAAACTGCATTCTTCTTTACTGCAGATGCTGAAACAGGGTGTTTCTTATGCTTGCAGCATACTCCTTGCCCTGCTCACATTCATTTCTTTTCCCCCTTATTTCTTCCTGCCTAGGTTTATGGAAGCTCCCACCAGCACTCCTTGCACCCAATTTACTTATATCTTCTGATGAAGTTTCATTTTTCAGGGTTGGTCAGCATTCTCTCCACATGGCTGTGAGGTTTGTTATCCTCTTTCACTGCAGAGATGAAACTAAGATGGACCTACAGCCATCTCTCCTTCAGCTCTGATGCTGCTGAAGGCACTATGCATAGGCATCCTTTGCCAGCTCCATATCATCCCACCAGGGGAAAAGAGTCTCTCTTAGAATAGGAGGTGAACAAGCCTGGCCTTAGCAAGCCAGTGACTGGCAGCTTGCTGCTTTCTGGAAACACACCTAAGGATAAGCAGCAGGAAGACCTATTTAAGCTAAAAGTTAGAACTGGCACTATTGACGTGGTTTTAAGGGAGGCACAAACCACATCAAGCTGGAACCAAACACATAGACAATAAAAAGTTGGTCTAGGAGTCTAACTTCTTTTAAGAGAAATGTCAGTAAACATAAGAATAATATTATGTAATATAATCCTTGCTTGCTCAAATCTGGAGTGTCTCCACAACTCATACTATTTCAAACATGAACATAATATGAACAGTAAAGTACTTTAAAAGTAGGAATGAAGCATATTCACTTCTATCATAGTTATTCTAAACATAATATGTGTGTATTTATTGACATATTGATGTTGTCAATACATTTTTCTCGAGAAAGAGTCTAATGAACCAGCTGAAATATGAGTATTTTAGTGGAATTTAATATATTGCACTTGTTCACTCACAAGATCATGCCCTTCACATTTTTGGAAACTTAGTCAAGATTGTTGTGTTCACTCATCCTAAATTTATTTGACCTTAATCCATGCTTGATGATGCACTGAGAAAGCCAAAAGGGACATAGCAGACATAATAAGAGATGTGCCTCACGGCAGGAAGCAGTTTATTCTAATGATTATTTATAAACTCCTTCAGTTCTCCAAGATGTGCTTTAGCAGTGGATTATAGTTTTCTTCAGCATTTTAGAAGCTGTTCCTAATAATATGGCAGATTTTTCAAGCTGTTAGAATTGTGTTTCTGATTAATTTTTTATCATCTGTGATACTAGAAGGAGATACTTGCCCCCAGTCACAGCCCATATAGCCAAAGAAAGGGAACTTCACAGCTGAACACCTACTCCTACTACAAGCAAGCAATTGAGTGGCTCTCTAAGATAAAACTCCCTTTGACTTCTCCAGATAATTTTTTTTCCCAAGTTAAGACCCTAGGGCTTAGCTGTGAGTCTGCAGTGCCAAGGAGCTGAACTGAGTTTTACTACTCCATTACTCATGTGCCTCTATTTTCCCCCAGACTCTCTATATCGCTGCCAGAGTTCCTCTGCACCTTGCAAGAGATGGATGAGCCAAGAAACATGTCTTTAGCAATACCTGTAGCGCTTGCCAAGTGCCAAGTCATCTATTTTACGTAGGATATAAGCAGTAGCTCTGTGTGCTAGACTGCAGGCCTACTGTCCTGTAAATAAATCCTGGTCTTTCCAAGTTGACCCTCTGCACACATTTAAACACTTCATCCTTCAGAACTCAAGGCTGCCCCAGGACGCACAGCAGCTACAGGAAGGAGTCTGCAGCCACAGACAGCTCTGCAGTAAGCTACTGGGGACATCAGCAGAGGCAGTTTCCCAGAAAAGTTGATAACCAAAGTGAAGATTAGAATTTGACCACTTCTGCCTGTGACAGGGATGTAGCTGCTCTCTCCTCCTGCCCAGGTTCAACTCTGGGATTGCAGAAGCTGAAATTTCCCTCACGATCCTTCTCAGCAGCCAGCCACAATGGACAGGGAGTCCACAGTGGGGTAGAGAGAATAAGGGAAATAAACAGTATGATAAGCCAAAGCTTGCTGTTACCTGTATATGGTGTTGCTCTCTACAAATGTCTGGCAGAGATGTTTGCTTCTTAGGAACCACTAAAGTTATTTGCAAGCTGCTTGTACCACAAAGTGGCTGATTGTTCCTATTCATAGGCGGGGCTAATTTACCTTTCTGCCCAAGCAATTTTCATGGAAAACAGAATTTTAGACAACAACTGAACAAACACCTTCTTTAAAGAAAGACACAACCGACAAGCACTAGCCTCCCTAACCCCAGTGCAGAATTGCAGCTTTTATGCAGGAGTCCAAAAAAAATCTGTAATGGTTGAGGAGAAGGAAATCACCGCATCCTTTCAGGATTACTTTTTCTCTTTCGCACGTACTTCTCCACGGGGCTGGATTCTGCAGGATGGCAGCAGTTGGTGAGGATTTTGTGCATGCTGCAATGTCACTGCTGATCCAACAAGGTGAGATAAACTGTGTCATGCTGACAAGCAATCCCACACAAGTGCTGTGACCATTACATGCACAAAGACACTGAGCATTCACATTGCAAAGTCCTGGGGCATGCAGTGTCATGGGAATTAAGTGCACCCCCTTCTCCTGCAGCACAGCCGCTACCCCTGTATCCCCCTTTCCCATTAAAGTGCAGCACAGAAGCTTCTCTCTTAAGGACAGACTCAACCCCCAGCCTGTGCAGAACACCTCAGCACATCTAATCTGTGAAAGCCTGTCCTCTCTGTGACCTTCTGCAGCCCTAGTACCATGCCCCAGCTTATCCCAGGTACAAAGTGGGAAAAAAAAATACTTAGAGTGTGCTTTAGTTTTCTTAGTCTGTAGCTTCTGGATTTGGTGGGCTTTTCTGCTTGCAGCTGAGCTGACTTTCACAGCAAATAGCATAGATTAAGTGCTGTGCTCTGAGCAGGGATTTCTCATTTCATACATCATTTATAACTTTCTGCAGTGATTCCACAAAGTCAGTATCTCTCCATAACACAAAGATGAGAAGGATGGAAAATATAGCTGAAAAAGTGACAAACCTGCAAATTGCATTTATGTAGAATTTTGTCACCACAAAGCTTCTACAGCAATTTTATGGAAACCTAGCAAATTCAGTATAACTAAATTTGCAGTTTAGGAAAGTTATGCATTTATGGATTTCAGCACAGTGCCATATTACAGCTTAGCAGAGATGCTAAATATCTCTCACACAAAATGGAAATTAAATCTGCTATTATATTTTGTCAAATCAGGTCTTTGCCTACAGTACATTGGGCATAGATTTCACTGCTCTTCCCTCACAGAAGTTGCAGCAGCAGTGAAAAATCATACAAACAAAACCTGCTTTTGCAAACGTTGCGAACACTAACTACATCAGGTTGCTCTATAACTGGCAAATGATACCTTTTTTCATTTTTTGTTACTCTGGGATATTCCATCCCTCACTCATTACCAGAAAGTTAACTTAGGCTACTACAGTAGAACCCCACTACATTTTAGTGACATCCACATTCCAGTGAAGTAAGCAGGAAAAATTCAACATTTTTTATCAAAGCCACAAACTGCTCCTTTGTACTGAGTGTTTGTTTTTATAGTCAGAGCCAGTTGCCAAAATGCTGGTCCTGATTCCACTTTCATAGCTGGATAATCAGGATTTACTACAACGTAAATCAGTGAAACCAGAATGGTGTAAATGAGAGAACCAGGGCCATCTGCTGTGAATTTCCAGATACCAAAAAGGAACTGATTTTCTTACCAGCCTTCAATTCCTAATGGGCAAAGGTTTACAAAGAAAAGTTCTATGGTGCCTGTCCCCATATTTAACAGTATTTTAAGCCAACAGGAAATAACATCTGTAGGATACACACACTCAAATACACACACATATGAAAACACAAAATTGAATTTAGATTGAAATGCTTTTCCTTTCAGTACAGCATATTGCCATCAGATAAAGAAAAAATATATTTTATTCTGTCTAGCTCTTCCAAAGGAAATAATACCAAAGGTTTAAGAACATGCATTGGCTTCCTTCCTGATAGGATTTAAAATGTTCTTTTCCAATGTAAGTGTAAAACCAAACATTAAGGTTCAAAATCAAGCACACTAGTCATGCATATTCAAAACTGATGTGAAAAAAATGGACCTGCTGAAGCCAGTGGCACAACTCCCATTGACTTCCATGGGGCCAAGATTCCATCCAGTTCCTAGGAGAACATTAAATTGGCCACATTATATATTTCATTTAGTAGACTGTGCTAGCAAGTGTGATTTATTTAGATTCACATTCAACAAAGAAATCAATTGAATTATGGAAAGTATTTAAATTGATGTATCTGTTACAGCATACCTCTAAACTAAGGTAGCATTCAAAATCTTATTTTTGGTATTGCCTGACTTCTTGTTTTCCAAAGAAGTATTGCAGTAAGGGAATTTTGAACTTGGTTTCCCACTTTTCCCACAACAGAAGAACAAGGCTATAACCTACCATATGACTGTTATCAAAAGCACTCTTAAAAAAACCAAAAACAAAAGAAAAAAATTCAAATCAGAACATATTAAGGCACAAAATGTAAAGAGACATGAGTAAATTATTTAGTTCTTATTTTTCTCAGACTAATTGCCTGCTTATTTTTAGCCCAATTACAAGTCTTCTGGCTGCCAACAAAATTTGGATCCAAATTTTTTTGCTAACCAAATGGAATTGTTTGGATAGTAAAGTCAGAATTTCTATCATCTTAATCAGGTTGCTTTCTGACTTTTCTAGTAACAAAAGTAATTGAGTACATTAAACTGCAAATCTTTAAAGTCCAAGACAAACATCATAATAAAATATCAATTTCTTCAGGGAAAAGTCTAGTATAATAATGAAACCAAAAGGATTTTATTGAAATTACTTCCAAAACCTATAAAAGGTAACAGATTAATCTACTTTCCACAAGTTTTGCTGCATCTTAGGTAGTTTTATAGGAGGACTGGAATTACATATTCTGTTATACGACCGCCACACAACTAAAATGTTATGAATATCTTGTCACTTCATTGTGGCCAGAACAGACAAACAGATCATTTCATTTGCTTTCCTAAGCTTTCCAAAGTTGGAATCATTTTGCTCATTCTGATTTGTCCAGTACCTTCATTTGGCCTCAAGTCTCTCAGTGAGTGAGAAAATCCGCTGTTGTGCCCTACCAGTCAGCCCAGGCTGGTCATGTTCTCCCACAGCCCTGCAAGAGCAGTGCGTTGACTGGCAAAGGATGGGCTGGCTATACCAGCACCCTGCGTGTTACAAACAATGGGAGAACACAAGTAGAGCACAGCACCAAACCCTGCAAATTCCTGGTGTGAGCAGCCACCAATGACCAGGACAGTGCCACACCGTGGGCCAGGGCGACACTTCTGGGTACTTTCAGGGGCTCGTGTGGGAGTGGATCAGCCATGAGTGTTGCTGCAGCATGGCATTTGAGGCACCATGGCACCCAGGTGGGAGAGAAACTTCATTCTGATCCCAAAAATGACCACCAAAGAGACCCCGAGCATGTGGAAAGAATGTGCAGAACAACCAAAAAGAATGATATTAACTTGCAAGAGCAAAGAGTTGCCACCCCCAACCAGTCCCAAACAAAATATTTTCAAGCAAATCTGTGCTGAAAGGGAATAAAGTCTGACCACTGCAGGCAACTGTCAGAAACTCTAAATAATGAGATTTTGTTATAGGCATTTCTTAATGCAGAACAGCAGTGGCAATGAATATGCTGGGACAATGCAGGGGTTTTTATTCTCTTTCTGTGAAAGAAAATAAATGGGGAACTTCATCTATTCACTTGCTCCAGAGCCAAGGAAAAATAATCGCAAGCACACAGCATAACCATTGCACAAGCAAGTTGTATAACTTCTGAGTGCTTGATTAAATATTCTCCTAAAAGAAGTGCTTTACTTTTGCCATAAACACATCAAGAGATGCTGAATTTACCACATTCCTTGATAAATTATTCCTTTTCTCCCTGCTAAGAAACTGCATCTTCTTTCAGGGTTCATTTTATCTACCTTCGGTTTGCAGCCATCTTGTGCCTTTCTCAGCAAGATTGAAAAATCCTCAGCAAGAGTCTTGCTGAAGAACCATTCAGCGTCTTTGTTACGCATTAAGCCCTTCCTTCAAGCCATCTCTCAGCTTTCCCTTTGATAAGGAGGGATCATGTTTGCAGCCTCTCTTCCCAGCCTGCCCTTTATATCATATTCCTCTCTTGCCTTGCATATGCTCTCTCACTTGTGCTGCAAACTACACAAAGCAGGGCCCTCCCAAACACACCATCAGTATACTTTATCGAGTAAAACTCTCATGGAAACTCAGCTGTTAACCACTGAAATATGATCTTCTGCTGTGTCTCCCCTACCCTCCAAAATGGCATGAGAACAAGAAACTTTCACAGCAGTTTTAAACCTCATTCTATGAGCACTTTGTGCTCTGGAACTCCCCTTGAAGTATCTTGGGAAATACAGAACATCACTGTAACTACTTAGATTCCCTCCTCTTTTCCTTTTCCCAACCATACTTCTGACCAGCACGGTGCAGGGGAGGTTTGCCCATGGGGTTGGACAGGTACTGCCCTCCCTCCCTCACCCACCTCCTTCTACTCCCCATGGCTTCACCTGGTCACAAATATTTAACACTGTGCCTCACACTGTAACTTTTTTTCAATCAGTGGGTTTGTTGCGGGTGTTTTACATTGCAAATAGAATACATTTTATTAGTTGGATCCTGTGGGTTTTTCTCAATATTAGTGGAAGAAGCCAGTATTTTGCTGACTAAAAGAAATTTATAAACAGCCAATTTCTAAATGAAACAGATGGCTTATTAAAAATGAGCAGTCGCTTCTTTGGCATGCAAAAACAGTTTTAATTCTCTTTGTATTATAATATTACTGCCTTTGTGTATGCTACAAGTAAGAAGAGTGACAGTTATCATAGAGCCACCATGTTAAGCAACAAATAAAAAAAATAAATTGTGTGGTTTTGTTCCAAATTACAAAGGTCCTGTTACCTTCACTTCTATGAATTCTGTTTATGGAGCTGGTTTCTGATACCAGAGGGCTGCAGGAGTGGCATCTCTGAGAAGGTGCTGGAAGATTCCCCCATGTCTGACAGAGCCAATGTCAGCCAGCTCCAAGATGGACTGACCATTAGCCAAGGCCAAGCCCATCTGCAATGGTGGTAGCACCTCTGGGATAAGAGATTTAAGAAGGAAAAGAAAGTTGTTGTGCAGAACTAATTGCAGCCAGAGAAGAGAGGAGCAGGAATATGTGAGAGAAGCAGCCCTGCACATACCAAAGGCAGTGCAGAAGGAGGGGGAGGAGGTGCTCCATTTGCTGGAGATGAGATTCCCCTGCAGCCCATAGTGAAGACCATGGTAAGGCAGCTGTCCCCCTGCAGCCCATGGACATCCATGGAGGTGCAGAGATCCACCTGCAGCCCATGGAGGAGGTCCCCACTGAAGCAGGTGTATGACTGAAAGGAGACTGTGACCCCGTGGGAGGTCCATGCTGGAGCAGGGTCCTGGCAGGGACCTGCAGACCCATGGAGAAAGGAGCACACACTGGAGCAGGTTTCCTGGTGGGACTTGTGACCCAGCAGGGGACCTACCACACTGGAGCAGTTTGTGAAGAAGTGCAGCCTGTGGGAAGGACTCATATTGGAGCAGTTTGCAAAGGACTGTCTCACATGGAAGGGACCTCACTCTAGAGAAGGGGAAGGACTCCTCTCCCTGAGCAGCAGCAGAGAGAATCTGTGATGAACTGACCATAATTCCCATCCCCCATCTCCCTGTACTGCTGGGGGGAGGAGATAGAGCTGGGAAGGAGGGAAGGGTAGGGGCAAGGCGTTTTTAAGATTTGCTTTATTTCTCATTATCCTACTTTAATTTTGATTAGTAATAACTGCAATTAATTTCCCCGAGTCGAGTCTGTTTTTCCCTGTGATGGTAATTGGTGAGTGATCTCTCCCTGCCTTTATCTCAACTGACAAACCTATCATTATATTTTCTCTCCCCTGTCCACTTGAGGAGGGCAGTGACAGAGCAGCTTTGATCGTCATCCAGCATCCAGCCAGGGTGAAATCCCCAAAATGTAACAGAACTAAGTAAAAATACTAATCTAGTACTGAATTAACGAACAACTGGTTCATTTATTGTCAAACATTCACAAAACTGATTCAGAACTGCTAGACAGAAAAATCACTGTACTGGACTTCCAAAGTGACTGTTGATGCCATGGCGCCCCTTCTTCAACTAACTCAGGGTTAGACTGCTCATCCAGTGTGTGGGTAATCTAAGTTGGCTTTTTTTATTTCTTAGAAAGTGAACAAAAACCTCTTAGCTTGTAAAAAAAACAACCTCAATAATTCAGACAGCCCAAACATGTAGCCTAAACAAATAATCACATATGAGACAGTTCTAACTTTGTAATTGCAAAAATGAATAGAGACACATAAGAAAGTGTGCTTCACTGGACAAAAATCTGGAGGACTTTCTTGCACTTTTCATCGAAATTGTCCAAGAAAAGCTTCACACAAGCTTCACACTTATATATATGTGGACGTACAACATCTTATTAGAAGACTGGAAACAATCACACTAGTCTGAGTCAAACCCTCACATGTCCAATATTTCCTAAGAGATGAAAACAAATTAAAAGAAGACAAGCTTGCCTATTCTTCATCCGAAGACTGTGGCTGTTCATGTGAAACAAACTTCTCAGCTAAATCCTGAAACTTGTGAGATTTCCTTTTCTTCATCAGTGTGCTGTATGAAACAAGCAGCTTTGAATATATTTGTTTGAAACTGAAGAATATTACTCCCTGAGAATACTAATAAACGATTATTAATACATTTATATCTAGATGAAAGCTATGATAATTTATCATCTGAAATCACTATTTGGATTTTCTTCACAGATACAGAGAATTGTTTTCAGCAGAAAAGGGAGGTCATTGCAAAAACTGTGTACACACCAACAAGCTAGCATTTTTTATGGTCAAGGATTTGCATTTTGTTGATTATCTAGTGTGCACAGCTTCCAGAAACTTTAATCAAGAACTCATCATAGCAGAGGAAAAAGTTATCACCTTAGTCACAAATACATATCTGTATGGGTTAGCTTCCCAGTCTTCCCAAGTTAGCTTACACTGTACTCTTCTAGAATAAATTTTCTGACAAAATCAAGAGATATTGGTATATTTAAGCTAAGTCTGAGGATTTCAAAAGACTTTCAAAGAAAGAAAACTCATGACTTTCTACAACTGTGTCTCTGTCTTGATGCTGTGAATAATGAATTTGCAGTAATTTCATTTAGAGAGAAGCAGAGAAAAAGGCCACTTCAAACATGGGAAATTAGTCAATGTGATTCTATCAGAAATCATGTTGAAAGGATTCATTTCTTCCACAAAAAAAAAAAATAGAAGAGCAGCTAAATATATTAATCTTGTCCCACAGATGTTTGGTAGAAAAGAATGCATGAAAAAACCTCCAGCCTGTACCAGATACGCTGCCACATCCGAGGCTGTGATTCAATCGGACAAAGAAAGCTCACATATGTAAGCTGCATTCTTCTTCAGTTGTTGCCTCCCGTCTGTAGGATATTACGTGTTGGAAACACTGTGGTGGCACAGTGCCACACTGGAAGCTCTCACTGCTGTAGGATTTGGTCCAGAATAGCTGAAGACACCGTGGCATTATCTTGTTACCTTTCCCAGGCATTAGCAGAATAGTACAGGGTAAAAGAATGCCAGAAGTCCTGACTCATCACAAGCACAGTGATTTGGTTTTTAAAATGCCTTTACCCAGCAGGACAGCAACTGAGGGCATTTCTAATATCCATGTTTTATCAGGTCATCCTCTGTAACCAACAGTAGTTTTAGATGCTGATGTGTGTCTGCACATCCTTTGGTGGCTGGTCTCTCCTGTGATAAAACATGTTATTTTCTACCTTGTAGCTTCACCCTAAAAGGTTGTCATTCATGCATTGGCCATACTGGGTAACATTTACCCTGAGCAACCCTTACCCTAAGTCTTCAAATATTAGCATCTAATTGTTGTACTTGGTCTGAAACCAGGAACAACATCAAGTCTGAGCTGAATTAAAAGCCAGACAGTGACAAAACCAAGAGAATTTGTGTGTGTGGCAGTGCGCTTGATTTATTGCTTCAGATTGCAAGCAGTGAAAGGCAGTGTCAGTACTCATTTTCAGGTGACAAAAAGATATAAAGAGGTTATTATAAGGACTCTAGCAAGTTTCTACAGGTCTGATCTGGGAGAAGATGGTAATGTCAGGTACTATATAGGGACAGAGTAAGAACGTAAGACATGGAGAATAACTGGTCTTGGAGGAGCTTCCCAAAAAGCAGCTGAGGGCTTCAGCCTCTGAGAACTGTGTACATCCAAAGCACAGATTTTCAAAGCTTTTTTCTAGTCTTGAAGCATTTTAGCTGTGAGCAAATAGTAAAGTCCCCAAGGCATGAAATATTTTGCTTCTAGGTTGTGGTGGGTTCACCTTAGCTGAACGCCAGGTGCCCACCCAGCCACTCTATCCCTCCCCTTCCCAGCAGGACAGGGGAGACAGTAAGGTGGGAAAAGAAAACAACACAAATCATGGGTTACAATAAGGCAGTTTATATTTATGCAAAAAAAAAAGAAAGCAAAAGCAGCTGCGCACGCACAAGGCAGAAGCCAGCAGTTAATCTCTACTTCCCATCAGCAGCGATGGTCGGCCACTTCTCTGAGAAGCAGGGCTCCAGCACACGCAACGTTGTCAGCAGGCAGCCATCAGAGACAATGAGTGCCTGCTGTCCTGCTCCTTGCCTCAGCTTTTATATCTGGGTTGACGCCATATGGTCTGGAATATCCCCTTGGTCAGTGGGGGCCAGCTGGCCTACTTGTGCCCCCTCCCAGGATCTCACCCTCGATTGAATGTTGCAGTGCTGTGCTCATCAGCAGCCAAAACATGGGTGTGCTATCAACGCTCCTCTAGCTACCAATGCAGAGCTACTAAGGGGAAATAAATTCCGGCTCAGCCAGACACACCACATAGGTGCAAAACTATGCTCAGAAATGAAGAGCTCAGCAGTGAGCTCATGCTTAATTCCCAGCAGGAATGACACAGTAAGGTCCCTCGTCTGTCTCCGTGGTTTAGTCCCACAAGGCCACACATCCTGGCAATATGTATCCCAAACACAGCAGACAGCATACCCTTTGGATCATTCACAGGGGCTCTCAAGGGAAATGTGCTCAAATTCCTGATGGTTACACAGCCTGTTTCTCAGAGCAGGACCATCCAGTCCCAGGACACCCAGAGATGAGTCACTGGCAATAAAAATCCAGGGCAAAATCTCAGCAGAGTCACATATTTCACACTTGTCTCTTTCATGCTTTCACTGGGCCACTGAACAAACATAGTGGGTTAGTCAGGGTGGGTTTCACCTTCTCTAATTTCAAGTACTTGAAAGTTTAGTTCCTATTCAAGGGGTTCTTGTTAACATAAGGAAAGACACTTGCAGGGAGCAATTTATCCCATGTGTCTTGAAACCCACCTTGGGTCAGAGGGGTCTTTCTCAGCAACTGGGGATACATCTGTACAGCAGCACAGTGCAATCCATGGTGTGTCCTGTAGTCCAGGTCATCAGCCCAGAGGAATACCGGGGGCTCATGGGGTTCCCCTCTGCATATGGGCTAGTTTTCCTGCAGAAACAGCCAGGGTATGCAGAGGGACAGCAAAAACTGAGTTTACCCTATGATGCAGTTAGATTGCAGCTGGAGTAGACATCTGAGGATGAGCAACATGGAGTGTATTGCATTACTACATATCGTAATATAAACACAGCCTGTATTCATAGATTAGGTGAGGAGGACCCTTTTAGGCAGACAATAAGGGGACATAAATCCAGAGTTAAATGATACATACCTTAATGATACTTTTAAAGGCCCTTATAAAATAAATAACACGAAAATGAAACTTGAATGCACTATCACTATCTTTCAGATTGAACTCGTGCTAATGTCAAATACATTTTAATGCTGATTATATTTTTTTAATTTAATATGCTCCAGTAAATTCTGTACAAATATAGGGCTTGATTTGAAATAATTGTGTTGCAAAGAAACATTCATTGACATTTCACTTAAAGGGAACTTTACATAAATAGGAAGAAAGCTGGTCGTATTTAGTCAATCTTTTCTCTTTTTTTTCTCAACTAAAATTGGCCAAATCAGAGATGAAAAGAAGCTTCTTTCCCATTCTGTTTTACTCTCTTCTAAAAATAAGGTCTTAACTGATGTTACTTTTGAGAACTACGACATGAAAATCTGTCAGAACTAAAGGTAAGCACATGCTGTCTTCAGATAAATACCATTATAATGGTAGTATTTAACATTACGGTGTTGAGATACCTTTAGTAGTACTTTGTTTGCTGCAATTAAGTTTTAACACTATTCTACCCTAATGTTTTGGGGAGCTTGTACAAAAGGAATGCTATTTTGCATATTATATACTTTACTAAGTATCTAGGTGGACTAGATGAAGACTATTGTATTAACCAAGTGCACTTATTCTCAGGTTGTCACAGGTTTCTTTTGAATAGTGTCAAGTTTCTGCAGGATTTATGAGCTTAGGCTTGGAGCTACCTGCATAACATAAAGTAGAAGAGGGAGGTGTGCACCACCAAAAATCATTATTTTCACTTAGAAATGCTTGCTGAAGAAAATGCTACAAAAGGAACTGGAATGGCTATGCTGTTGCAAAACAGGAATTTAATTAATGCAATTTGTGTCATAAGCATATAAGATAAAACTAATGGATGTCTGACATACAACAAACATTGAAATATAGGCTGAAAAACAACTATTCTAAACAAATAAAAATATATTCTCTTGAACTGTCTTCTGTAATTCCAATTTATCTTAACAAAGCAATTTAGGACCTTCATGGCCTCTTAGAGAGCTGAAGTACTTGTGCATCTCCCTCATCCAGCCTATTTTATACAGTGCTGTCACTGAACTGTTATCTCAGATAACCTCCATGTCTGTACCACCAAAACACTGTCCTAGCAGTCTTTTACCTAACAGAACCTCTAGGAGTTTCATACGAAGTTAGACAAGAGAATGAGCAAACTTGAAGGTCTGTTTTTCAGTTACTACCAAAGTTTGCCTTTTGAGGAAAACTGGGCAGGAGTGGGAGTCTCTGTTCCTTATTTCTGCCCTTTACTTGAGCGTTTGGGGGCTGTTGCCACCTCTGGGCTATATGGTCTCCTCCAGAGATTCCTGGTCGTTAATAAATAGAACTGCCACTAGCCTTGGGGAAAAATATATTAAAAAATAGTTTTGACAAAGTGCCTAGCAAATTCAATCAGCAGTGGTAGTTGTAGCTATGTGGAAATCCTGGACAAATGCAAATTTCTGCTGCATGTATCGACTCTATGGTGCCTGCATAGAAAGCTTGACATCTTTTGGCTTTATTGCTTGTATCCACTGTCTTTGCTGCACCGGACATTCTGCATGCATACCTGGATTGCAGTGTTACTGTGCTCAATGCATCAACAGATGTAAAACCTCTCTTATTAGCCACAATCATTGTGTGCATGCTACATGGCAAATACACTTGTAGCCTTGCCCAGGAGAAAAAGAATAGCCCAGCTTCTATGGAGCTGGGCCCCTTAGAAAATACTGACTATGAAACAATGAGATAGGAAGGCAATTGGTTCTAGGCCTTAAGAAAATAAACAAAGTAGGTGTATCTGCTGCCATTACCACTTTCAGATAACATTTTCTCTTCTGGGGATAGTTCTTTGCAGAACTAAGCCCTGTGGACTAGCACCTGGACTGACACTGCTACAGGTTCTTCTCTTCAAACATTTGTCTGGCAGGTGCTGCATGAAAAAATATAGTTTTGTACCATCTACCTACAGCTCGTGCTGCTGTGGATCAACCGGAGTGGTTCTGATTTATCGTGTCTGGTCAGTGAACAGGACATTGAGCTGGGCAAGTCTTTGCAGCCAGGCGAGAAGCGGGACAGACAGGAACCTGGTGAGGCAGATCATTCTCAACAATAGTCTGTAATGCAGAATGAAGTGGCAGAAACAGTACATTATGGATATTATCATCATTATCTCTTGCTACCACTAATAGGTTTTTATATCATTTTGCTCATTTTTATAGCTTGCTGGCTCAGAACCGACATTCTTCATAATTCACAGGAAGAAATGCTTGATTTCAGTTCCCCTTGTTCTAACCATCCAAAGAATGGATGAAACAGGGATGTGACTGCTGGGGTAGATCAACCCTTTCTTGCATAATTCAAACTAAGATATTTCTAAAGCATGGTATTGTTTATACACAAAGGGATAAAGGAAGCTTTGTTTTACATTTCTTTTGGGCTAGTTTGTTTTTTTTTTAATTTCTTTCTGTTGACGCAAAAACTACAGAAAGAAGAAAACTAGGCAAAGCACAGTCCTTATGAAGCTGCAAGGAGGGATTCAACAGGGAAAAAATCTCAGAAGACTATGTAAAATGGTTACACAAACCCCTGAACCAATATCTACAGGATTTCCCCAGATGATAACTGATAGTCTGCCTCTTTCAAACTGCCTTAGGACATGGAACAGAATGATACTTCATTATGGAAATATCATAAATTGTTCTGGCATTTTTTATCATCTGAAAATGAAGGCTCTTCTCTGAGAAGGCTAACAACAGGTTAGCCATCTGTGTTATGACAGAAACCTGACTGGAAATACAAAATAATTTAAAATCACCACTATCCTGGGGGTGTACCAAAAGCCTGCATGGGGGTAGTTCTGGGGAGCAGGTAATGTATGCTACTTTCTACCTCCTCCTTCAGCAGTTTATTGTTTTTCCCATGTATTTGCCGGCACAAACAGCGCCCCGGGTTTCTGTGTGATCTACAGGGATGCAATCCCGGGGAGAGGTGACAGGGAAAGCAGGGAGGCTCTGGCTTAGTGACAAGAGGGAATGGGCGCCAAGGGGCTATGGTAGAGCATGGGTGAGGGAAAGCAGAAGCACTGGGGCTACAGAGTGGGAGTCAGGCAGGGAGGACCACAGCAGCAGAGAGATGGGGGGGGTCCTGGGGGAGGAAAGCCAAGTCTGGAAACATGGAGCAAACATGGGAGCTCAGTAGGAAAACAGGATCCTGCATGAAGTGTCTGAGAGGTAGGAGGTCTGAGATGAAAGAGAAGGAATTTGCTATGAGTACAGGGGAAAGCAGGGATACTGCTACCAGCAACACACTGTCATACTAATGGACACCTGCAATGTGGGGATTAGGTGCTTGCAAAATAAAACAAAATTTTGGTACCAAGTGTCATTTCTGAAATAGGCAGTTTCAGTTTCCACCGAGGTCTTTATTAACCCGCCAGCACTTATGCCTTGTACACCCCAGTCATACTGAGGTATTCTGAGCCTTCTGCTGGACCTGTCCTTGTTACAATAAATAAGTATTTTTCAAAATGATTGTTTGGTCTGTTGTGGGAAAAGTAACAAGAACTCTCTGGGGAATGGAGGTGAGTTTTCTGCCTTGCCTGCTCTGTATTCTTTTCTAGACCATGTATTATTCTCTTAAAGTATTTTCTTATTTTTTAAGTACAGCCAACTCCTTACAGTCTCTCTTCCTCAAGGATTTTTCTTATTCTCTTGATTACTGACAATATTCTTTGATAAGTCCCTCTAGTCTTGCTTCCAGCTGGGCTAGGCCAGTATTGCTCCAACTGTTCTAGACGAGGTCCAACCAGAAGCATCCTGGATGATATGATAGCTGATAATCACACATACCCTGAAATACCATATACACATACATGCATATGTGTTCAGTGTTTGGTTCTGGTAGGAATTTATACATCATCTCTAAATTTAATTATGCCACTTAGACAAGTACAAAGACTTGCACTTGAGGAGGAAGATAGTAGGTTTGGGATTATCCCCATCTCCTATGGGTGTTTGGTCTAATCTTAGACAGGTTTCCAAGAAACCTCTATTCGCAACACAGTCAAACAAAACCTTTATCTGTAGGAAGTTCTGTTATGCCAGAGACATAGAAACCTTGAGCACAGCCTTTATCACAAAGCTTTTGCTAGCATTATATGTAAACTGAACCCCAGCCATCGGGGGTCTGAAGCATGAGCTCCAAAGCACTGAATTTTCTTTGGAGTTCTGCAGGTTGGTTTGGGGAAAAGATATGGCTTGTGTGAGTTCATGTTGTTTTCTGCAACTTGCTTGAATGGTCAGAGTGCCAACCCTTTCCATGCAGGTGTCCCACTGACTGCAGGAAAACACAGTCAGGAGGGATGGGTTGATGTTTCTGAGATGGAGCGAGGGTCCTCAGGGCAGCTGGAGATGTGAGAAAGCATTCTATACCACTATACTGCTGTGCAAGAACTTGTTTGAAATCCATGTGTTTGGCTGTCACTCAGGTGCCTATTGCCCAACCTCTCATCTAGTGGTTTCAAATATAAGTAAATAAGGCAGAAAAAAAAGTATTTATTCTTCAGGGACTCTGTGAGTAAAAGAGTGTCATGGAGAACACTGACAGGTTCCAGATACAGTCCTCAGAGCTTATGCTGTTAAATTTTGTACACAGTACATGCTCACACTTTGCTTAAGGAGAACTGAAACATATACAAGTTTTTATCCCTCTTTGGCAAACAGTGTCACTACAATACTTCCTATCTATTTCTCAGAGATAACATCCTGCTACACAGTGCTGCATTTATTCTGGGGTTCCTGAATGCAAAAGAAACAAGCAGCAGCAAGGAGGCATGGATAAATCAGCCAAATACTGTTTTCTTCTCTGAGTTCTGGAAAAAGTTGTATTTGATGAAAAAATAATGATGTGATCATTACTTTGAGATCTTTTATTTCATTTGAGAGCTGTAAGCTGTTAAGAGTGTATTTAAGACCTTTAGCTTACTCTGCTTTTTTCCCTGTATATTTTGCAAAAAGAGGCAGTGAAAACTTCATCTTTTCTCTTTAAGTCCTCCCCATTAAAGTGGATGTTGAAGGTTTGGTTTCATCTGTTGAAACTGTTATTAACAATACATTATATTTGTGGTATTATATTATTAAACTTATAGAAACGCATTTTAAAACTGGTGGCTTCTCACACCACTGGTTTTCTCTTCTATAACTGGGACCAGTTTCTGATGAAAGGTATGTACTTATGTAGTTGCTAGCCAAGAGCTCACATCTGTACAAAATAATGGACATGTGCACATAGATGTCTTCCAGGTACCAGTAAATGCACCAGTTCATGTGTATTTTTGCTGGAGTTACTGATATACTATATTTCATAAATGAGAGTACATATGAATCCTGTCTGTCAATCAATCAGCTACAATTTTCAGCCTCAACAGTGGTACAATGTAATAGATACAATATGTTGCCAATTCAATTTCTTGATCACAGTTGACTGTCTTGGACAATTCTGTGAGTAGTAAGAAAACAAAGCATTTCTATTTCATAGTAATGCCATGGTTCTTTAATGACAGTGAAGATTGTTGCTGAGAATCCTCTTTATAAGACTGACTTCAAACAGCTCCATCCTAGGATACGTTTTTCAAGTTATAATTATCTAATCATGCATTCATTCAACATGAACTTTGTCTTCACATGAAAAGATACAATATTATGCAGTTTAAAATAAAACACAGAACTGCAACCATGTATTTCAGTTTTGCTTGCAATGCCAGAATACACAGTCACGCTAGCTTTTCAGAGGAAGAATAAATTAAAAATACGTGTTATGAAATGCATTTCACGTGAACAAATGTCAAAATGGCACATAGCTTCACCCCTTGACTAAGCTAAAGAATTCATTTAACATATTAAAATGAAACTACGTAAATCACAAAAGAGAAAATATTGGCAGAGTACCAAATTCAGATTATTATTACCTGCTATCCTACAGAGACTGTCTAAAAATGAAGGATTCTATTTTCTTGTTTTTCTTCTTCAACCCACCATCCACCTTGCTCACTTTGAGAAATCACTTTTAGTTTGAGATAGATATATGGGAGTGGCAGATATAGTTCACAGATGCCTATGGGTGAGCTAGTAGTGCAGAGTTGTTAAATCTTAGGAGCAACACTGCGCATTACAACCTCTGCATCACACAGCCCAGTGCCGTGACTGCAGGGATGCTGCAGGGTGAGTGTGAACCAAAGATACAGCCATGTTTACAAGCCCTTCACAGTACTTCACTAATAAAAATTACAATCAGAAAAGAAAAAGAAAATGTAGATTAACCCATGCCACATTAACAAAATTTCCTACAGCTGTAGTTTATTTCAAGGATAAGCAGAATCTGAAATCTGCCATGCTTTCAAAAGACGAGAGAGAGCTAAGGCGTACAGCACACACAGCAGGTAGCTTATTTCAGAGTCCTTTTCCCTACATGTATTTGGGAAAGGTGAACATAAGCATTCACAGCAGAATCCCCATTTTGGAATCTTTTTCCACCAGAAGGTGTATGTCATAAAACTATCTTATGGACACTAAATGCATGTATGTGAAGCTAAAGAAAACAGTTTGATTAACAGGAAAGCACACTGAGTTTAGCTGTTGCCTTCCTGACCCTGGATCCAATTCAATCCATTAGGTAAGGGCATAAGTAGTTAAATAATAGCACCTACTGAAGCCTCAGGTTCTCAGCTTGCTCAGGGATGATATAGGACAAGCTATTTAGCCAACGGCCATTTATGCCTTCCTCCTGATCTGCTTACTGAAATGTTTTTCCCCACTGATAAAGGCAGTTAGGCATGATTTTCCATGCACCTGCTTTGGGGACTTGCACAGCTCTGTAACCAGTTCAGCTACACAGGGGGAAGGCTATGGGAAACTTGGGTTTTGTTTTCTAAATTTTTTAAGCATTCATTGGGGTTAGGCGAGATCAGATCTCATCCTAAGAGAGAATGAGACCAAACAACGGCCTCTAAAAGATATGAGTATTTAGGAAGAATAGATTTCATCGTTACAAAGAGGAAATTATAGAGACAGAAACTGCTTTCTGCTGGAAAAAAATGCACTGCATATGCAAAACTGGAAGATGCCTAGGGGAAAAGACAAAGTTGATATCAGTGTGAGTGGCATCTTGGGGAAAACCCCAGCTGACAGAAGGAGGCTGCATAGAGGGAAGAGTGCTGGGAACTACTAGACGACTGACTGGCACATATGTGGTTTCTGGTGATTAAAATAAGCCATTTAAAAACAGACCTGCTTGAAAAGCAAAAAAGTAAATTACATTATACTGGATGGAACAGCTACCAGATGGTCCAGTTACCAGCAGCTACTAGATTTTGGGTTTGTTTTTTTAAATACACACATCCAGTCACACGAGCAAACGCTCATGGGCCAAACTGGACTGTAAAAGCCATCTGGCACTGCCTGTGTAAGTTTACTACGCTGTGAAACCTCATTCTCTCTGACATTATTTGTGGTTAGAAAACTAATTCCAGTTTCAGCCAGGCAACTAGGCTGCAATCTGAAGCACAAGAATCAGAGGGCAACAGAAACAAAGAGGGAGGCACAGGGTGGATTCTCAGCTGTGAAAAGGCAACTTCCAAATGGAAAATGAACTTAATTTGCTCAGTTCCTAACACAAGTAACGGTTGGCAAAAAGAAAATTACCTGTATTCTTTGCTATAAATCAAATACTGTAAAAGACACACACACTCCTTTACACATGGCAGAGCTCCATGACCCTTTTCCAACTAGGATTTATATTTCTTATAGTCACCTACTGCTTTAGTCTGTCTTCTCCACCTCCTGTCCAGTATGACAACACAGTATTTGATGAGTTTGTATTCTCCATTCACTCATCTATACTTCCAGTTCAATTTCACTTCCCTACTCTGGTACATTAAGGAGGCTGTGACCATATCCTAAAAATGAAGAAGTATCTGTCACCATGCACAAATGACATTTGATATGTCATCTCAAAGCGTTTACAAAATACGCATATAGAACTCATCATATTAACATGTCCTGCACATCTTTTTCTTAACTTTTAAGGAAGACATTTAACAATGAATATTCCGAAAGTCTCATTCTTTATGTTGTAATTAGGAATTATTTTTATAGAATAAAAAAACAATAGAAAAAAGTTGAACATCTACCTATCATTGCAGTAGAGACAAGGTCCTTGCCCTGAGGTCTAATCTGACAAATAACTCAATACAGGCAGAATTCAGCTTAGTTTCATTAAATACTCTCCTTTGCTGTGATTGTTTACTGTTGTAAAGAAGGAAAAAGAAACAAATGCAAACAACAAGTTGCAAATCTATAAACATGCAGTCATTATAGAGCTAATTTTCTAGCATACTAAAAGCTACATTTGCATAATGTATATTGTAGGTACCTCTTCTCTTCCACCTGAAACTTGTATCTGAGGACATAACAACAGCGCTTCAACATTGCTGCTGGACCAAAGTTCAGAGCCCAAACTGTGGTTTAGCCCAAACTAAATACTTGGCCCATCGTTTACCTTCCAGTCCCTGAAATTCAGCAGCAAAGCTTTAAATTGTGTGAATGTGAACTAACTCTGATCTACAGAGCATCTCAACAAAGCTTAAAGTACTTCAACCAATGGTCAAGATATTAACATTGCCATATATCCCACTTGTGAGGGCAGAGAGGCTCAGGTTTATTAAATTTATCTATATAGACTTGCCCTTGCTGTACTTCACCAAGAAAATTCAAGTCACTTAAATTGTGGCTGAGTGCATTTACACAGGGACTGGATGTGGTTCAGTTTGTTTTCAGATGGCAATTTAGGACTCCAAATTAGGAGGTTATAAAATTTATGAGTCTTCAATATAACAAGAAAAACACTTGTGAAGGAAATAGTGGAAGCTTCAAGCTACCCCCCTGTAAGGTTGCTAACTCCTCGCAATCAATTCAACCCAAAATGTTCCTAGGAGAGCAGCAAGTCAGAAAAAATGTTATAAAGGACCAATTATCACTATATAACTTATTCTAAAATTAATTCAAGTTATAGCTAATGGTCTGGTCACAAAAAATGACACCTGCAATGCCCCACAGAAACACTCCAGAAAAGTAAAGCAAATAACTAATGTGAAAGCTAGGAGAGCTCACTGGGATTTCCACAATCCCTTTTCCTCTCCCTCCCATCTTAAAAGCATTGTCTTCATGCTTGAAAACATCTCTTGGGGAGGCTGATCCACAGACCTTCAGCCCAATTCTCTCCAGAGGTCAGGGTGAGCTCAGTCCCACCTCTGATTATTGGCTATATATTTTAGACTAACTTTTAAAAGCAGAAATATCAACATTTTGATTATAGTAATTTGATTGTTTATAATGAGGCTGTAGGCATTTCATTTTACAGTAGTGGAAATACCAAGCTTCTTTTATGATAATTCTGTGGACTTTACAGAGAAAGACCCATTCCCCAAGGACCTGTGTATCTCTCCACAGAATGTTAGAGCAGATCTCTGAACTCTACAGTACAACCTGAAACCCACAAAGTCTTCACATGTACTTATGAGGCCCTTAACGGAATTTCACTGATGGAGGATAGCTCTTCAAAACTTCTTGTTATAGGACTACAGGATGACAAATGTATTTCTTTGCTTGAATTCCTAAGAAGCTGTATACAAAAATGTTCATGAGTCAGACAGGAATTTCTCAGCCCTTTCCCAATCCCATTGCAAACAAAAAATAGGCTCGAGGTTTCACTTCTTCAACTTGTAATAACCTCTCTACTTAAAAATAAGTAACACAAATGGCATTAAAAAATACACTTGGCAGCAGATTTGATGTATTTTAATGATTCATTCGAGCTCATTTGCTGATCACACAAACTAGTAGACCTTTCTTTAGGTTTTTCAGTTTTTGACGAAACTCATCATTGTGGTTCATTGATAGATACATGTAACTGGTAAGGCTCACCAAAAGGTGAAATCTGGGTACCTTTTCCCAAGGAGGACACAATCAGATGTGCCATAGCACTAAATGCTCTCTTCCCTTGGTACTGGAATCCCTGGTTACTCAATATGCAACCTTCTGTTTACAAGAAAGTTCTCCCATTAAAAGAAAACATATATACATCCACAGTTACCCCCACCCTTCCGCACACACCTGCCTTGTGTTTTCGACTTGCAGTTACAGGGCATTTTCTGGAGGGGAAAGAAAGAGTTAAAAGAAAAACAGCCTAATCTCCACTCACACATTTGTCAACTTCCCCAAAATAGCAGCAGAATTTGAGCATAGTATGTCATTTTCCTCCCTGACAGGTTAATCCGTTTATTATTCATCCATTTAATGAAAATACTGTGTCTCCACGCTAAGAACAAAACAAAACCTCCAACAACACTGGTTCTCTTTAAATCATATTCATAATCTTGCACAATTTGATTTGTCTTTGAATTTGGCTTTTTAACTCCAAGTTAGAAGCAGGAAACCTATTTCTTTAGATTCCACTTTGCTGCTTCTAGCCACGTTTATGGTATGTTTTCTGCAAAATTATCAGCATTTCATTACCTGCTTCTGCAACAGCCATGTATCTACTGTGAAAAGGTCACCCAAAAGTTAATGAACCTCATGCTTAGCCAAGCTGCTCTTCTCCTGTGGGACAGAAATTTTCATGAAACTCTGCAAGACTCATCTTGCAAAGTTCCCTGAATATGCTCCAAAGAAAAAATTGTTAGTAAGTCATGGAGCAAATCTCTCCCCTTTTCACAGGCAACTGGCTCCCTTAAACTTTCCGCAAAAACATGGGGCTTGAGGTCTCAATGGCATAATTTTTAAAGGGAAACTACATCAGTGTTTTGAACTAGTCACAGAACTTTTATGACCACGAAGATATAAAGAACAATCATATTCCTTTCCAGGACTCAATTCTTCTGGAGGATTCCCTGTCTAGCCTGGAAGAACCTTTTTTTCATGCACAACAGGTGGGTTTATTTACAGATTAATCATATTAGAAAACTGGATTCATAATCCATTAATGTAGTATGTCTAGATCTTTATCTCTCTCAGGTATTTTCTCACAATAACTACTTTGGGTACAGAAGAACTAAATAATATTTTATTTTGAACTAGTGAATCTCATCTCACTCCTCTTACTCCAGTCCTCATTTCCATATTATATCCCAGCCTTTCTCTGCATGTACAGTGTTGCCCAGCTCCAGCCAACCAGCATGCTTCCCTATGTTTCAAATAAAGTATTAATGAAGGTATGGAATAGGAAAAGCCCCATGAACAATATTTGATTCTCTCTCTGATACTTCCTTTCCCAGCACTGATAACAGTTGTTGTGTTCTCTGCCTTCCAGTTCCCTCAGGTAGCCTCTACTCCAGCAACTTTCACTTTGGGGCTAAACCGAAAGTTTGATCTTACCAAACAGTGACATGAGAGAAGTCCAGAAGAATCTGTTCTTCATGAGCCTGTTTTATCATACCCCATTTTGTCTTTCTTAGGTACGAATACAAGAGAAAAATCTGTGGCCATTTATTGCACATTTAGGAGCTCACAATGTCCTGAAACGTCTTTGTGGAGTCTGACATTGTTTCAAAAGTGAAATGTCACTATTACTTAGATTTTTAATTTGATCTACTGCTTAGACAGAATATGTGCATGAACAAATAGCTGGGAACAAGGATGACTGGATTATTATTATTATTTTATTTTATTTTTGGAAAGAATTTTCTTGTACCAAGGAATACCTTCAAAAGGAAAATACAAAACTAATAAGAAAAACAAAGGTGTAAAAGTCAAGGGCAGTTGTTTGGGGGTTGTTCTGCTTTCCATTACAGGCAAATTGCTCCAATAAGAAAAGGTGTGGTTTGTCTTTTTACTCTCAGAGGAAATGATTACAGCATTAAATGTCTGTAAAATTGAGTTTAAGGATTGTTAATTCAACCAAATGCAAACTCTGCTAGACTCTGGAGTCTGGATTTCATTCACTGATAACCAGAGTTGCTAGTTCAAGTGAACTGTGATTTCCACCTACATCAGCCACTCAGTTCAAACAATGCCATTCCCAAAAGAAAGAGACTATGTTGTCTAATGCCTTCAGCTCATGATTAGGAGCTGGTGTTTCCCAACTAGATGAGGTTATGGAATTTAACAAAAGGTATATTCTGATAAAAAGCCAGATTAACACAGGAAAAATGTAATAGGACTACATATAGATTTGGGGGTGGGGAAAGAGGGGGCGCTGGGCCCAGAAAGCCAAACAAGTTTGTAAAAGCTATAAAAGCTTCTAGTAACCTCTACAAAAAGACTAGGCAAACCTAGAATATCTAAAGGTCAAAAAACCTGTGGTGTGTCTCATTGGTCCAGAGTTGGTAACCTAGTCTCTTACATGTCCTATCAGTGCACGTCTCAATGAGTTAATGGTTATTCTTTCTTCTGAAAAAAAAGGTCTTTCTCTGTCTTTTCTTTGAAATGTCCTGGTTTCAACCTAGTTCAAAACAGAAAACGAATTTGGGGAGGGAAAAGAGTTCCTTCCCCAGCTCCATTACCAAATCCTGATCTCAGCCCTCGTGGAGCCCTCCCTGGGGCTTCAGCCAGGTCATCTTTTCCATGGTTTCCCCAAGAGTAATATGAGAAAGCAGGTCCCAGAACTACTGAAGGTTAAGTGTCATTTGAAGCACAACTTGGAAATTAATAGTTCTTGCAGAGGTGTAACTCTTAGGGCCAGGACCTGTAGAGGCACAACAGGGCTTGGCCAGGTTCAGGGATTGAGGCATTGCAGAGATCCATGTGCATGACCACAATGACTCAGGCTGGAAGGGACCTCCAGCAGGCTCCAGGCCAAGCTTATCAAAGCTGGGTCAGCTGTGAGATCAGACCGGGTTGCTCAGGGATTTAGCTACTCAGGTCTTGAAAACCTCTGAAGACAGAGACCGCAGAACCTCTCCAGCCAAAATGTGTATTTAAAACATCTGTTGTTCAAGTGCTGCCTCAGAACAGCAGTTATTCCAAGCCTGAATATCCCACTGGTTTTAAGTCAGCAACCGTTCCTACTTATCTGTCTTGACAGAAGTCGTCACCATGGCATCCAAGCACCTGAAACAACCACCTAAGGAACAATACCGAAATTGCAAGGCAGCTCCCAGCACAGCTAGGAGGACTCAAGGACAACACACTACCCAGTGCATTTGCAGGCTGCCAAGGGCTAACAGCACACTCTTATTTCCCTCTAAACATGGGCGACTGCGCTCCCGCATGAAACCTCCAGCTGCCTACCTGCGGTAAACACAGGCAACGGTTGTCAAGCTGCCAGCAGATGCTCAGGTATCATCACAAGCAGCACAGAGATACATCCAGGTCCTAAACAAAGCACAGGAGGTTCTTAAAAACAGCAACTTTCTCTGAGAAATTACACTAGAAAATGTAATGACCTACACATTTTTCTTTATCTGTTGCAGTAACTACACAAACTCCACAAAACTCTCACTGTACTTCTTTAATGGAACAAAAGTAATGTTACATACTTTGCTTCTGACTAACAGACAGTATGAATCTGTGTAGGTTTATTTATTCTGGTGGACTGCATGCCCTTAGTGTAATTGTTTAACTTAACTGTAACTTGACTCAATTTCCTAATAATCCTCATCAAATTTCCTCAAGCTGCCACAATACAGACTGTATTTAAATAGCAGATTCTAGGTATTAATAGTCCAGAGCAGATGGCAGTTAAACAATGAAAAACCTATTTTTGACACTGCCAATAGACAAGCAATCATGGTATTTTAGCTTGCTTATGTGCCTCAGACAGAAAGACTAAAATCAAAATACCTGTTGTGAAAAGACTTATACATATGTCTATCCCAAATTCAAGGAGAAATTCAAATTTCCCACAAAGCTTAGGCAAAAAAAAATCAGTACTCATTCATTTTTATATGAAACCATGCACTGCTGTACATTTTGGTATGCAAAAGAGGTCTCAGAATGGGGCAGGGAGAGGGGATGTCAATACTGAAAGAACCTTAGAACTAGTTTGCAACACTGCACTTACACGGCAGAGAGCTCAAGGACTTGCTGACCTTGGGTAAGTTACTGGCCAATTGTTCCACAAGGAAAGAACATTAGACTGCCTAGACCTAATAAGCGAGGCAAGCATTTAACAACAGCATGGAAATTACCTGCATTTTTTTCTCATTCTATTGCCTGTTTACAAGATTAATTTAAAATATTAATAAGTGACATTAAGTCTGGATGTTTGAACATGCAAGTTTATGAGGTCTGAGTCCTGGCATATTAATTAATGTCTGTGGTTCACAGTAATAGATATGATACACCCAACTAGATTTATATGGCTGAGTTTTCAGTTGTGGGAGTTTCTGTCTGTAATTGAGAGCAGAGAATGGGAAAGGAACAACTATGACTTATAAAGCAATAGGCTTTCTAAGTTCTGTTTATAAAAATACTTTGATGACTAAGTAAGCGTTTAAATGCTAAGAGAGATTTGGAATGAGATCTCGCCCCGCTGCCAGTCAGAACAGACGCAGCTCTTTGAACACAGAGTTGGCGCTGTGCGGGCACAACTTTCCCAAAGTTCGGACGGAAAGTAGAGATTGCCACCTCCTGGCCAAACGCAGGGCAGCACCAGGGACTCGCAAAGAAATCCAGGCTCTGCAGAAATTATCGGAATTCTGACGCTCACTTCGGCTGAGCCGAGTCCCACCCTTGCCCTCAATTTGACTTGCCAACCAAATCAAGCCGTATACTCAAAAAAAAAAACAAAACCAAAACAAACAAACAACAACAACAAAAACAAAAAAAACCCACAACAACAAAAAACCCACAACAACAAAACCAAACCAAACCCAAAGCCATCTACTTTATCTTCATAAGAAAACAGCTGACAGAACAAGAAAATTAGATGAACAATAGGTCTCTGGTCCCATCAGCTTCAGCTGATGAGCTTCTATTATCGTAGAGTCATAGTCATATTGTCATAGAACCATAGAATGGCTTGGGGTGGAACAGACCTTTAAAGATTGCAAAGTCCAACCCCCTTGCCATGGGCAGGGACATCTTTTCACTAGACCAAGTAGTTCAAAGCCCCGTCCAACCCGGCCTTGTACATGTCCAGGGATGGGATATCCACCATCTGTTCCTGTGTCTCACCAATCTCACTGTAAAGAATTTCCTGCTTATGGCCAATCCAAACCTACTCTCTCTCAGTTTAAAACCACTGCTCTTTGTCCTGTTACTATAGGTCTTGGCAAAAAGTCTTTCTTTGTCTTTCTTATATTTCTTTTATGTATTGAAAGGCTGCTATACAGCCTTCCCAGAGCCTTCTCTTCTCCAGGCTGAACCCCAGCTCTCTCAGCCTGTCTGCATAGGGGAGGTTCTCCAGTCCTCTGATCATTTGCACTGCCCTTCTCTGGACCTCTCCAACAGGTCCATATCTTTCTTGTGCTGGAGACCCCAGAGCTGGATGCAGCAGTCCAGGTGAGGTCTCATGAGAGCAGAGTGAGGGGCCGAATCACCTCCCTCGACCTGCTGACCACAATGCTTTTGATGCAGCTCAGGTTGGTTTTCTGGGCTGAAAACCAGCTCATGTCCAATTTTTCATCTACCAATTGATCAAGTGAAGGGGAACATGTGATCAGTGGGATCCTGCAGTGGCAGGAGGGCCCCATATGAGATGGCTGGTGGAGACAAGGAGGCAGCCTTGGATTGCAGTCAGGGGCATGTTGCTGCTCTGTCTCGTACAAGTGTGGAGGCTCCTCATCACACCAGAAAGAGGGCTGCAAACACAGCTGGAATAGCCATAGGCACCGGGAAATCCAAGTCCTGGACTGCACTGCATTTCTGAATGAATAATTGGCAAGAGGGAGGAAAGGGGGGGACCCCCCTTTTTGCTCTAAGAGGGACTGCAGCTTGTCACCTTTCATGAGCTATTGAAGGATCCACATAGAATGGGGACCTTATAAATGCCTCAGCCACAGAAGAAGCTTCAAACCAGAGCTCTTAAATACCAAAGTTAATCACTTCTATAAATCTAGAGGAAATCAGACTATATCAGAGCAGTGTCTCTTACTTTACCAGGGAGACCAGGCATCATTATGTTATGCTGCTAATTCCTTTCCATAATGACAAGAGAAAATAAATACTCAAGGAAATGCTTTCTTTGTTTTGTTTCTGAAATACAACAGTCTATTACAACAAGACATGCATTGCACACACTACGAGAGATATGTAAAAATATAAAACTTATATAAAAATATACATAAAATTATAAATTTTTTTATTCTCTTCTTTTTTTTCAGATTTTGGAAAATAATTTTTCATTCAGAGTTGAATTGAAATCAAAATGTCACATTTTTCCAGGTTGAAAATCCAGCCTGATGTGCTCAAAGGTAATTGCAAGAGGCCACTGGACACTGGCCAGGGGCCATATGAGTTTGCCTGGCTCCGAGAACACAATCAAACCACACAAAAAATGTTAGAGTACATCTGGAGAGAAATTATGTTTGTATGGCCCCAAAAGACCTTGTGTGGACTAGCAGCTTGTCATTGGCATCCAACCTCTCCAGTAGACCATGCTGCAGGAACTATGCCAAACTCCCTACTGTCCTAAGGAGTCCCTCCCTTTGTCCCACAACTCAGCCTCATGTTTCTTGCGACTGCAGCACAATGCAGCCTTGCTTGTACAGATCTCTACTGTAAAATGATTCATTAAACTGACCCAAGCATTTTTTCTGCAGAGAGGGGTAACTTTTTTAACCTGGATCAGTTCAGTGATCTGGCCTACGCTAAAGAGCTGCTAAAAGTTACGTGATGGAAGGTAAAACAGGGATGCAGATGTAGGAATGAGCAATCTCAGGTGGTAGGCACTCCTGAAATTTCTTAAGTCAGCTTTGATGCCAAAGTCAGAACACAAATAAATATAAGTGGGGAGAAGAGTGACTGGAGAGCAGCCCTGAAGGAAGGACTCAGTGTGAGCTAGCAGCAGCCCTGGCAGCCCAGAGGGTGCATCAAACACAGCACAACCAGATGGTCAAAACAGGTGCCTGTCCTGCTGTGCTCAGTGCTGGTGTGGCCTCACCTGGAGTGCTGTGTGCTGTGCTGGACCCCACAATTTAAGAAGGATGTTCAGAGAAGGGCAACAAAGCCAGTGAAAAGGCTGGAAGGAATGACCTGTGAGGAGTGGCTGAGGACTCTGGGCTTGTCCAGTTTGAAGAAAAAGAGGCTGAGGGGCGACCTCATGGCTCTCTGCAGACTTCTGAGTAGGGGAAGCAGAGAGGGAGGTGCCAATCTCTTCTTGGGATCAAGTGACAGGATATGTCAGAGTGGTTCAAAGCTGCATCAGGGGAGATTCAGACTGGACCTTAGGAAGCATTTCTTTACTGAGAGGGTGGTCAAACACTGGAACAGGCTTCCCAGAGAGGTGGTCAATGCCTGAAGCATGTCAGTGTTTAAATAGCCTTAGGACAATGCCTTTAACAACACGCTTTAACTTTTGCTCAGCCCAGCAGTGGTCAGCAGATGGCTGTTGTAGGTCCCTTCCAACTGAAATATTCTATTCTATTTTAGTCTAGTCTACTCTAATCAAAACCATACGTTAAGCAAAACCAGGAGTTCCCAAATTGTCAGAAAATATATTGTGAAAAAAAATGTTGCTGCAATAATGCTCAAAGTGAAAAGAACTTTTCTGTGCTAGAGGCACAAGCATATGTACTGAACCTGCAGGTTTCCCACTGCCAACTTGTGTTCGTGGCTTTTAAGCAAGTTATTTTGTACAAGTATGTATTGGCCATTCATTCAGCTACTCTCTTGCTTCCTCCTGCCCCTCCAGCCAACAGACTTATCACCCACTGAACAAGCTGTTGATATTTGTCTCAGAATTGCCATTTTGCAGCAAGTAGCACATAAATCCCAAACTCGCTATTATACATGTTTTTGATAAGGACCTAAGAATTCTGTCTGCTTCAGAGACTCTAGCCAAAATGTGTAAGTCACACACCACTGCACAAACAGAGCACTTTGTTGTGACGGTGAATTTGGGGCTGAGAAAGGTTGGATGAGCTCAGTGGATTACTGCCTGTCTCTTGTCACAGCGAATGTGGGAATACTTTCCTCAACAACAAATTTAAGTTTTCTGGCTACAGGTGGCAATGTGCCCCTTTATATAAGCACTGGAGAGCTTCTTCCACTGAAGACTGAAGTTCAAATATGCACAGCTATTGAGTTACACAGGTGTTTCCAGTGGAAGATTTTGACACAGCATCTTGGAGAAGACACAAGGAGAAAAACCATAAGAGAACAGTCATCCTGGAAAAAAAAAGTAGAGAGCATTGTTATAGCCCAGAAGAAACGGAATTATATGGTCCTTGTTTGGGAAATTAGGATATTAGATTGGAAAAAAACCCAAATCAACAGAACTAAGTCTATATGTTGGAAGAAGAAATAAACTTTACTATAAATAGACCTGGAAATACTATCAGTATAGACATTAGTATGCCTGAACTGTTTTAAGTTTGTTACTTTATGTCAAACTGCAGGAACTGTGAAAAGAGAGTTAAATGAGAAAGCACAAGGAAATAAACAATTGGAAAGTTTTAATGAGTTTTCCAGTCCTTTAAAAAACATGAAAGACGCTGGAGATTTACAAACGAACAAAGGCAAGATAGAAAAGGAAATCAGGTGCATGTTAGCAGAGATAAGAGCAGCATGCAGCCAAATAGCACATACTTAACGAAAATTTTCACTTCATTATGTTGAAATCTTGAAGAGAAACTTTGCTCTTTTACACTATCACAATATGAAGGCTAAAAGTAAAATTGTGCTTTGAGACTTTAAAGAGATCATGTCTCTCTGGTAATTTTAATTAGCATGCTTCTGTTTATACAAATGTATCCGTGGGGAACTGGTTTGAACAATAGAAGAATAAGCCTAGATAAGTATATGGAATAATTCTAGTATCCATAACTTAAGTTTCCTTTGTCTGCCCAGGAGCAAAAGGATCCAAAATGCATAAAATTAATATTTTAAAATTATCCAAGACCCCTGTTCACTTAATGCACTATTTACATTTTTCTAGCCTGCTCATATGCTAGTCCAAATAGCCATCTCAAATAGTGTCACAAGTACACAAAGCAGTATTTCAACAGAATGCAATTGTGAGAAGAAAGTTCTAACTGCAGTTAAACTGGAGTTTAAAAAGATATGGAGTGGAGGGAGAGAGAAAAAAGAGGGAAGGAAGGAAGGGAGGGAAGGAAGGCAGGCAGGCAGGAAGGAAGGAAGGAAGGTTCATTGGAATTCCTAGACAGCAGACTCTCTTTGCTGTTTTGTGACAGGAAGAGAATTTGAGAATAGCTCTATAGAGGAAATAGATATGGGAGGTCCCCCCCTTCCCTATTTACTCTGACACGTTTAATATCAGAGAAGTAATCTATTATATACATCCCAGGAGAATCTAGAAATACTTTCACCTGTCCCAGAGGCTTGGATTACTTGTCTAATAAATTATTTTAATCCATCCCTCGGGCAAAGTGAGAAATTTGGCATATGGCAAATGTCCTTCCCTCCTCTGCTATATATAAGGTAAAACCCCACTCTAATTTACATGCAGTACTCTACCACTACAACTAATGGAACTGTGTCAGAAAAAGTCAAGGCACAACCTAGTACTATACATGTTTTTCAGGAATGGTAAATTTAACAAACTGTCACTATTACCAGCCTTTATTGAGTTCTGAAAGTTCATGTATCTTTCTCCTGACTCCCTTTCTCTCTGGACGTATTTTATTGCAGGCTCATAAAGAAAGTTCTGTTATGCTGCATAGAATTTTAGTTTATGGGGAGTGTGTGTACATCATATTTTTTATAATCTTGTCTCTTCAGACTCTTTTCAACAGGCAGTATGTCACAAATTTGGCTGAAACAAGCAAGGATAGAAGGACAAACAGAAGTACAGAAAAAATTCCAAATCTTGCCAGGAAGATCTTTGTATTAGTTTTTATATAAAAATCATAATAATAATCACTCAGTAATCGAAGTTGAGAAAAAAACCTTCCAAACTCATGCCAGGAGAGACACATGGAGCAGGATACAGAGCGTTTTGCTGTTCATATGAATAGACAGACTGTGGGACAATCTAACAGACTGACTTGGAGGCACCAGTCCTGAGAAGCTCCTTTTCTTTTTAGCACTCTCAATGGTGCACAGCTTCATGGTCTCCTTCCTTCTTACTTTGGAAATCAAGAAAAGACTACTAAAGTATCCTTGTCCAAGGTGGGCAATTACTCATTCTGTCTCAGTGGAGGAAGGGTCGGAAGCTGGTGCTTTTTTCATTAATGGACAGCAGTAGATACAATCAAAACTCTGGAAACTTTCAGACTGTTTTCTCACAAGAGAAATCAAACATTCCTGGGAAAGGAATTCAGACTTACGGAGAGTCAAAGAAATAAATTTTCATCTATTCTCAACATTCAGACTGAGAAAATCATCACTACTTTAGGTCATTTCCTTTGATGCCAGCAGCCTTGGCAGGACTGGAAAATTTTGTTATCAGTGATAAACATTGCAAAACATCCCACTGCTTGTGTCACTTGAGGGCAGTAAAGCAGTCTGAGGTCCAAGGAGAATTGTCCTCTTTTCTCAGGCTAGGCGCCTCAAGTACCAGCCTCCAAACCTGACACACATGTTTTCAGCAAGCCAAAAACCACCTTGTCCCCCTGCAGCATGCAGAAGCATTTTCTTCCCTCTACCAAAACATCTACTGGCACTAGCTGGAAACACTGGTGTTACTGCTATTGTGAAAGACAGAGAGTGGGTTCTTGCTCAGGAGCCCTTAGGACAGAGGAGGAAGTAGAGTTTAGGCTGCAGAGGAGAGAGAGGAGGGCTACTGCCATACAGTTTGTATTTTAATTCACTAAGCCTTTCATTGTTTTTCTACCCCTTCTTTTCTTGAAGTTTAATTCTAAGACACTTCAAAGAACCCTGAGCAAGCAGGTACTTTGGATGATCAGGTTTCCCTCCACTGATCCGCTGTTACACAACATACAGGACAGAGGGGCATTGCCCAAAACTTTCCCAGCACCTTACTGATAAAAGTGAAGAATATGCCTTTCAAGTCAGTGTATAATGAGAAAGAAATTAGAACTGTCTTTATGCAAAGTGTACCATACAGTTGGATAAAAGAGCCTGCGGCAAAAGAAGGCAGCTTTAAGACATTTCTAACTACAAAATAAATCCGCTGAAGTGTAACACTGCTCTCTTAAGAATTCCTTCTACAAAACAAGCTGTGTGACATTAACAAAGCCAGTCAGGTGATGATCACTAACACATAGCAACAAAGACTATGGGGTAAAACATAAAAAGGATACCTGATGCAACGTCTGCAGAAGAGGCTGCAGACATAGCAGTCCTGCCCTAACTTCTCAGAAGGGGTTACAGCTGAACCAGCTGGATCCAACAGCTCTGTGACAGCAGCGGTGCTTCAGCCACCCATCTTCCTTCCAGACAACACACCCTTAAAACAGGAAAAAAAGGCTCTTGCAGTTGTTTTCCCCTTATTACAGCCTCAATAGCTCCTTCTTGCTAAGCACAAATGTGTTTTTACTAATCCCATTGCTGGAGCAAACATGACACTTCTTCATTTCAGGAAGGTTTCAAACCTTGCAAAGAGCAAAGAAAAGCTAAAAACCCCAATACATTCAGATTTCTTACTGACATACACATTCACAAGAATAAATTTTAAAAATGCTCTCTTCCTACTGTAGGATCAAAATTGGGATGCTTGAATGTTTGGGCTTAGCATTGGTAATACCGTTAATACTTTTTCCCAACTTTCCATTTTCCTTCAGTTAAACAAAGTAAATAGAAAACCTTGCATTTGTCACACTCCCCAGCATGAGTCTAGGATTGTTTCCCTTGTCTGACTCTTATATCAGTTCCTATTCAGAAAGCAGCTGCTCTCTGAATAGATTCAGAACTGTTTATCTCCATATACAATATATCATAGTCGATCCAGGCTTCTATTATTTTTTTTTCCTCAGGAAACAGTTATTTCACCATTTGTCAGTCTTTCTCCAATCCCTGCCCCATAACTTTTGAAACGGTTGGCCAATTTTAATGAAATCTGGCAGAAAAGCATAAATCTTAGACATTAAATTCCTATCATCTTTGTGCAAATCAATAGGTGAGGAGGAAAGATTTTGAGCAATCATTATTATTTCTGCTGTTTCACTGAAGATTTTTTCTCTGCATTTTCCACATTCTTCAGAACAAGTCCCAAGGGCTTCCATTGCAATAGTTTGGAGGTGCTCCTCTGCGTAGGTAGTAAATCTCCAGACTCCCAGGCATACCACCTGAATTTACAGTGGGACCAGCCTCAGGTGGGCAACACTCTCCTCCTTCTCTCTGCCTCCTTGATGGAGAGACAGACAAGGATGCCAGGCATGCTGCTGGGATATCCACCGGGATCCGCAGCAGGCTGAGAATGGGGAACATCCTTAACTACAGCTGACCCACTGCCCTGATTCACAGCTGGACCCAGCGGGATGGTCTTTCACCTACAACTCCTTCACACCAGCCCTTTCTACGTGTGCTCTCGCCTTACCAATGACTTTGGACAGAGTTCTCTTAATTGCCCAGAGGTACCAGGAACCAAGCAAGGAAAGTAGGTCACCAGAAGAAAAATGACCCATCTCATTCCCATCCCTCCACCCCACATCTCCTAAAAGAATGCTGTTGAAAAGTGACTCACCATCCCTTCTCCTCATCATTCCTTTTCCTCTGAACCTGTGACACCCCCAACACAAAAGAACAAGTCAAAAGCCCAATTTTTTTTTATTTTTGTTATTTTCCTAAACAAACCCTCAAAAATTCTCCACAGAAAAGACTATTTTTGCACTAAATACAATAATTCCCATTTTTACTTGAGGATTACAACCAAGGTTGCAGAAATGATGGCATGAGCAATTTTGAGCACCCTATTATTTAGCAGCAAAGTCCTGCTTTGATCCATCCCCCTGCTGACTTCAATGGAACTACACTAGGTATAAATTAAAGCAAAATGCAGTCCATCAGCTCTACTTTAAGCTTCATGCATCCCATTTAAGCAATGCCTCCACCTTGATTTCACCTTGCTGTAGTCAGCAAAGAATGCTGATATAAAAGGTGTCGTGTTTTTGTGTATCCACTCGTTCTGCTTTCATGTTTAAGCTGTACCATTTTACCTTACCATTAAAATTACATTTGGGCAAAAGTGAAAGAGTGTAGAAAGAGTGTATGATCTCTTGTGCTCTCTCTGGAGAACAAGCCTCCATTAAGTTTTTCTCTATCTGCCTGTACACAAATAGCAAAAACATGTATTTTCCAGTCAAAAACAAACAGCAAAGTAAAACTCTATTAAGGGGAGCACAGTCAGTCGCTCTAACATTTTTCATCTGCATGTAGAAATAAACTTGTATTTCTCCAGCACAGAGGAACCCACATTTCAAAAAAGAAAAAAAGAAGAAAAAAAAGAAAAGCTGAGATTATCAATCACGTTAGCAGGAATTAGATTCCCAATCCCGTAGATGCCAATAACAATCCCGACCATATTGCATCAATTAGCCATTGATTGCTTGTGAAGAGGTAAGAAAGCTGTAGTGCACCTCTCCCTTCTCATTACCATGAGAGGGAACAGCACAAAGCACCGGATCACACCAGTCGCAGCCACGGCCACACAGATGAGCTTTCCTCTCTCTGACAGCTCAAGGCTCCTTCTGCTCTTGAAGATTCCTTTTTGGTTACACCAAAAATAAACAAACAACAACAAAAATCCCTAAACAAACAAACAAAATCAAATCAAGTAACTCCGCGTATTGAATTTATTTGTGACAGTAATCTCTTTTTGCTCTCAAATGTCATTCACTAAATAGGCCCTACTCATCTTCTTGCAGAACTTGGGCATCAAGGAACTCAATTTCTTGGCCTTGACAGAGACATAAAACAAAAAAAGGGAGAAGAGGCATAGCTGTACCTTCAAAATAATGTACTTTAAAAGCACTATGTGCAAACTTGGTGTCACATTGAAGTTCTGAAATTGGAAAAAAATAATCCTAAACCTTCAGATAAAGTTACACTCCCATGTGTAACTTTAAATGCTTTTACATGTTAAACTCACATATTAAACCAAACAAAGTTGAGTTCCTTTGTCTGCACATCTATGAAAAAATATTAGAAAATGTGAGTTGATGAAATATGACATAGAAACTTTAACTTCCCAGTAAATACAACCAGTAGCATTAGCTGCTGAACATGAAAACCTTAATATTTTTAAAGAGCGCCTCAGTCTATCTATTTGACCAGCCACTTTGAGGAGCCACCATGTGCTGTGTCTATTGAACTTAAGCATCACTGACAACAATCACCCTGCTCAGCTTCAGTGGGAGCAAAAGGATCTCACTTTTGCTCATTTTCTTTAGAAGTAACCGAAAAGTTCTAGAGGTGTCAGCGCAAGGTCATGACAGCTTGCTTTAAACAACAGCTTTCCTTTCATCACTTTAATACATGATGTCCAGTCACTGTTTTCATTTCTGAACTTGTCAAAGGCTTGCCTGTAGAAAACACTTAGGACAGGCAGCTTCTCATTGAATCTAAATATATTCGCCGTTCCACAGATAATTCACTTAGGCCACCAAGCTTCACCATTTACACAGGGCCTAGTTGCCAGTGCCAAATCAAAAAAAATATATACACATATATGTGCTTGAACAAATAAATACATGATTAACACCTGGAAAGAAACATGGTTGTGAAGCCAGAAAGAGCAATTCAGGCATGCTTTATTAAACAACAGTTTATCAAAATGTTCTTATTTACATACAAGAAAAAAAGGATGACAAAATCATATCCTCCATTCATGGAAGTCCAAGAACATTTCATCTACTGTGACTATTCCCATGTAAGGATATGGACATCACTCTGATCACATCACTGTTGAAGGTATAGTCCATGTCCTGGCTACATTTCAGTCTTGCAATTACAGCATTTCATGCTGCAGCTCAGCTGAAGCCACATATGCTGTTATCGATGAAGCATAAAACCTCAGCAACGCTGGCACCATTTCTCTGCTGTTCCAAAACAGAGTGGACTGGACTGTGATTACTAGTGCTGCTCCTAGGCATAATAATTTTGCCTTTTTTGGAAAAAATCCCATAACAGCAAGCATCAGAAAATCTGAGGCTTTCTCTAATTAGAGACGATCATAAAAGTATCCTATTTATGCACAGGGAGAAACAAATGTGAAATATGCATCAGGTGATGCACATTTATACAACAAATCAATTCATCATCCACAGTTCTGGGGTTTATTGTGCCATAATAAACAGCATACCAATGAGCTACACACTAAAAGAAAATAAACCTCAGAGAATGGAGCAACGGCAGCAACACAGATGGTGCAACGCACAGACATGTTACCACATATGAAAAGAAAAAAGTGAGTAATTCTTCTGGGACAGATCTCTTCCTGGTGTTGGGCAGCATTAGAGTTTTTACTATCCAAGAATCTGCTCGGGCATTTCAGTCAGTCCTGGTAAAAAGTCTTTATTTTTCCTAGAAAACCCAAATTGTTCCTAAATAGCTTCCCTTTCTGTGTATCCTCCTCTGTAAAAGACTACAGTGGTTTAAGAGGAACATCCCCCTTGTAAGCTCAACATTGGCAGCAATACTTTACCTTCTGAGAGCACAGAATTTTGCCACAGAGTTCATCACAGAGGAAGGCCATCTCCTATCAAAATTAAACTTGTTCAGATTGGTACTTGACATCTATGCAAAGTTTTTTACTTTCTTAATCTAGCCACCTGGATTTCAGATACTTCATACATTTAGTTTCATTATCAGCATACATGGCGTGAGCAAAGTTTTTGAGGAAAAAATTGCACAAAGTGTTTCACTGGGAAAAACAAACAAATAAACAAAACCAATTCCAAAACCTAATCAACCAAATAAAACCCAAACACACAAACAAACAAACCAAACCAAACTAAAAAAGAAAAGAAAAAAAAAAGACAAAAAGAAAATCCAAACAGAAAAAGCCAATTTAGAAAACATTAGCTAACCTGCCAAGTTCAGCCACCAAGTTACCACTTTTATCAACCATGGTATGAACTGGCTTTAAGAGAGTTTAATTCTATTAACACTCATAGAATCAGTTGGGCATGCTGGCCACTCTGAATTTGATGCTTGTGGTAGGCATCCACAGAATAAGATTTCTGCAACACTGTCTAAATAAAAAGAATGAGCTGACTTATGCTACTACCAGTAACACCATTTTCAAATTCAACATTATATTTTATTACATACATTATATTTAGGAACAGATTTTCTGCTTCAGAATCATGCCATTTATGTCCCCAATTATTCAACTATAACCTGGGACAAAAAGATGTTAATCTGCAATCACAAGCTGTGTGGCTCTGCTGTCCTGACAGCAATGGCTGAAATGAGTCTGCCCAGCCTTACAGTCCTGTGTTGGATTCAGGGAGACCAAAAGCAAGCCTAGAGCTAGGAAGAGAACAAAATACCCTCCCAGCCCCTGGGAGCACACAGTACAGGTACATTCTGGACCACAAGCACTTTCCCTGTGTACTTGGCCAGTCTCCTCTTGCAGCCGTGAAAAATTTTTGTTCCCACAATATCAGACGAATCTCCCTTTTTCTGTCTCATATTTTAGTATTTCTTCAGCAATTTAAATGTTGCCTGAAATTTAGGAACTGCAGATGGGACTCAGAAATACCTGTTATCTACCTTATTAAGTAAGATGATATTAAGAAACTTGCTGAGACTTCTCACATTAAACATATGTCAAAATATTTAACAACGAAACTGTTCCTAAAAGAGAATGCAAAAGCAACTGTAGTCATCACCAGTTTGTAAATACGCATGGCAGGGGCTACAGGTTCCAGTATATGAAAAAATTAATAAATAACAGTAACATGACTTTTTAAAAACAAAAACATTTCACTAAAAGTTCCAAAGTAAAATGCATCGTAGTCAGAACTCAGTGTATAAAATGAAGATTCTCATACTATGATTAGGGATCGCAGATTTTAACACCAGAAATACTCCAAATTACTTTTAAAAAAGTATAATTCAACGTCCAGAAAATCTGCAGTGTGAGACATAAGCCAAACAGAAACTATAAATAGTTCAACTGTTTATATAACTGAAAATTGACGAACAAGGTGAATATGAAAAAAGCAAAAGGAGAAGTACTCTTGGGTCTGTCTGGAAAAAAAATTGTTCCAAGCATAAGGGAATTTATGAAGCATGTGAAAATTTACGAAAATTAACTGGGGCTATGAAAGTAAGCAAGGAGAGTACTCAACTCAGAATGACAAATTACTGAAAAAAATCTCAAGTCCTTTATATTCACTCCTAACCATTTCTGTTAATTATCGAGTCTTTTTCAAACTGTTAGCCCACAAATAAAAATATTTTTTACAAGCACTGGATATCAGGCATCACTAAGTGACTACATCAAATAACAGTAATAACAACAGTAAGCCATACATTCATAATTCTTAGTATAACTATACTATAGTGCAACCAATAAATAACGTATTTTCTTTATTCACAAGACTTCATGTAATCATATCTCAGCATCCTTAAAATAAATCAACAACAAAGGGTTGATTTCTGTTTAATTTGAACTCCTGTTTTGTTTATTTTCAGGAACCTTCTAGTTTCCTTTGCAACAGCTTCCTGTAGGACAAGGTACAGCTAGACATAAAAAAAAAAAAAAAAAAAAAAGAAGAGAAAGAAGATGAATTGGAATAAGGACAATTTCTCTGATAAATAAGATATCCCATAAGCCTGCAACACTCCATAAGTTGCATGAACACAGGATGGGACCTAATTCAGAGCACAGAACTATTTTTTACATTCAGCTGTTGAATCAATTTCACTATGGACTACTCATTGCAATAGTTTCAGACCACTGGGCATAACTGATCCCCGATAGCCTTTAAATTCCCAAATCTCATTAACGGATTTCTGCTCTCTCATATGTATCCTTCAGGGTGCATTCACTGACGTAGTCAAAAGCCACAGCTATTCCAGGTTGTCTGTGATACCTTGTGTGTTAATGGTACATCCTTCTGCAAGTCAGGGATCTGCTTGTGCTGTTAAAATAAAGAATAATTTTTTTTTTCCACATCTTCTGCACCACCTTTGATTGGGGGAGAGAGACTAAAATGCCTTTGCCTAACACAAAATGCTGAAAACGTGAATTTCTCAGTAAAGCCTGAAATTAACAGATGCATTTACTAAAATTACACTCTTCACTTCTGCCCTTTCTTGTTTACTGGTACACGATTTTTAGTCAGCAGTGAAGAAAACATTTTTTATTGAGAAGAACGAAGTTGAGTCAGTAGATAGCACACTAGGATATACCAGTAGGGGTTGTACCAGGCTGCAGATTCCCCACCCTTCTTAAGCTTTCATGCTTTACTCCTTCTAGATGTCCATGTAGAAAATATGAAACTACACAAATAGAGGCCAGATTGTTTTAAAACACTGATTTTAAATTTTTAAATCCAGAGATTAAAATATCTCAATACTTTTAAAATACCTCTCAGATTTGTTTCCTTCTGTGGAGCTCTAAACAGTCTAGGAGTACTTAGTTTACAGGAGGAAAACTAGCAGCAAGATTTACACTTCTAACATGCATTTAAGTCTGCAATGACAATCCTGGTATGCTTTTCTTTACACTCAAATTGATTTTTAATAATTACTGAAAAGGGCAATTCTTAACATTTGTACCTGGACAAGATATTCATGCCACAAAATTTGTACAACCAAAATACTATTACTGCCAAGTCCACTTTTTTTATTTTTAAGTACATTTTTGAACTTCCTTTCATCCTTACCCATCCTGGTTAGGACAGGAGTTCAGGCAAGAAGAATCTAAGAGGCAAGAAGAATCTAAGAGGCAAGAAGAATCTAAGAGGCAAGAGAAGATTTAAGATCTAATCAAGAAGAACCTGGAGAGCCAAACCAGCAGTAGGACAGACACTGTCCCACAGCTACTGTTCCAGGTATAATGAAATTTCTCTATTTCCAGATTTCGTTTCCTGCCTCTGGGGTCCTGTTTTAGTCATAAAGGGAATTACCAGACCACAATCTGCACTGAATTCAACTTCAAAGATGATGAAAACATCAGATACTCAAGAGTGACGACCTCAGGGCAGCACATAGAATCATGGAATCATCAAGGCTGGAAGAGACATTTCAGATCAAGTCCAACCATCAACCAGAACTATCACTGTAACCACTAAAGCCACATCATCAAGTGCCAGATCCAGACACCCCTTAAACACCTCCAGGAATGGTGGTGACTTCACCACCTCCCTGGGCAACCCATTCGAATGCCTAACAGTGAAAAAAATTTATCTAATCTAAATCTCCCATCTCAGCACATTGGACAGTTATGACCCGAACACTGACACACACACAAAGCAAAACAAAACAAACAAAAACCCCAGAAACAAAACAAAACAAACAACAAACACGAAAAAAGTAGCCAGCAAGCGGGAGACAGCCTTAAAACACGTGTATCACAAAAAACCACGAGAATGCACTGACACGTAAAGGCGGCATGTTTAAACTCAAGTGTTTCCAATGTCACAGAGTTCCCCCGCCCGCCTCGCCCAGGGGCGGAGGAGGGAGCGCTAAGTCGCACATCCCGCACGAAGGCCAGGCCGTCCCTCAGCGCCCCTCGGGCCGCACCAGCAGCGGCTCCCGCGCCCCGCCCCGGCCCCGCCCCCGCCCGCGGGAGGAAGCGCGCGGCACCGCCCGCACCGCGATGGCGGCGGGCGCAGGAAGGGGCGGGCCGCGGGGCGGGGCGGCGGGGGCGCCGCCGGGAGCGCAGCAGCGGCGCCGGGCGGCCGGGGCGGGCGCCGCGCCCCCGCCGTGCCCGCAGCGCCCAGCGGCGGCCGCAGCGGGGGACGAGGCGGGCAGAGGCCGAGCGCCGCCGCGGCCGCTCCTCTCCGCTCCTCTCTCCCCTCCCCAACCCTCGCAGCCTCGGCCCGGCGGGTCGGGGCCCTTCAGGCGCGGGGCCCGCGCGCGGCCCCGCCCCCCTCCCGCCCCCGCGCGGGCCCCGCGGCGGCTGCGCGCGGTCCCCCCAGTGTCGCCCCGCGCCGATGGCGCCGCTCCCGGCGGCGGCTCCCCCGCCCCCCCCCGCGCCGCGCGCCGCTTCCTCCCGCCGTCCCCTTCCGCTTCCGGGGCCAGCGCCGCCGCGGCTCGGTGAGCAGCCCCGTTCCGGGGCCCGCCCGGCACCGCCGGCAGCACCCGCCGCCCCGCCGCCCCCATGGCCACCAACCCGCAGCCCCCGCCGCCCCCGCCGCCGCCCCCTCAGCAGCCGCCGCCGCTGCCGGGGGCCGGGGCCGGAGCGGGGGGCGGTGCGGCCGAACCCGAGCTGGTCTCCATGATCGTGAACCACCTCAAGAGCCAGGGGCTCTTCGACCAGTTCCGCCGCGACTGCCTGGCCGACGTGGACACCAAGGTTCGGGCGGGCGGCACCAGCGTCTCGGGGGGGTCCCCGGGCTCGGGCAGGTCAGGGCTGGGCCCGGCCGGGGCAGAGCCGGAGCGGCCGCGCTCGGCGGGGCGCGCAGGGCGCATACACGACCGGCTCGGCGTGGTGTCGGCGATAGATACGGCGTTTAACGCGCTGCCATCGCCGCCAGGGAGCGGGAGCGGCAGCGGCGGTGCCTTCAGGGGACCGGGGGGGGTCCGACGTGCCAGCCCGGCCTCCGGGGGAATAACCAGCCGCTTATCCAACCCCTCCAGTCCAACCTCTCTGCTGTTGCTTTCTAGCCTGCCTACCAGAATCTGAGACAGCGCGTTGACAACTTTGTTTCCAATCATTTGGCGACTCATACCTGGAGTCCTCATCTCAACAAGAACCAGCTGAGAAATAACATTAGGCAGCAGGTTCTCAAGTAAGTGACAGCCATGGGGTTACTGTAAACGTGCTCCTCTACCGTGCTAGGTGATGGAGACTCTGGGTCAATGTAAAGCATCTGCTTTCTTCAAAGAAAATTCTGAAGAAGCTCTTTCATTATTTTGTTTTTTGTAACCTTTAAAATGCGGTATTACTTCAGATAGCAACTTGCCATCAGCATTAGTTAGAATTAGACTGCAGATATTTTTTTATCTGATCCAATATGCTGCAGAGGTGGAAACCTTGATTTTAACTTCGATGTAACCCCCTAGCTAAAATCTGCCTTTACTTTTTCTTCTAAAGGAGGTATTAAATTTCACCTATCATGTTTAGAGCTAAGGAAAATTAAAGGTATTTGACAAACTAAGCTCTGCAGAGTACAAGGCAAAAATCACATAGCAAAACCTGGATGTAAATCTAGCTGGACAGAGAAGAGGCTTTTAAGAATTGCTGTTATGTTAAAATGATGTCAAACACTTACTTGATATTACATTATTTCATGAAGTTTCCTCCAGTTTTTCTTCTCAAATTTTAAGAGTGATAAGAAAAGTTAGGACATTTCTTCAGAGTACAGTGAGCTTGGTCATTGAATTGGATCAAACTAGGGATATAGGAACAAACTTAGTTATGCTGTGGTGGTACCACTGATAACTTGTACTGAGGAGCTGTTTGGTTTGTAGGGAGAAGAGTGGATGTTGTTTGTTGTTAAAGAAGCAGTGAGGACAAGAGGCAGTATGTGTCCCACAGAAGATTACAGGGGTCTAAAGACATTGATACAGATATAAAGCTTTCTATTGCCATTTATTTTATTTTACTGAAGATTAAAGGTGTTCTATAAAGCTGCAGAACTTGCTGCACTCTACTGGGCAGTAAGTAACTTAGAGTGGCAATAAGTGGTCTAGTAGCTGTTTGTCCCTCATGCCTTCTATAAGTCATCTCTTTTATGCTATGGGAATTGATCATATCGGCTTTCTTCTTAATTTTTTCCACAAGTGGCTTTTGCAATTAAATAACAATTGTAGGTATAACCAGTAATAATGCAACAGCAGTCTGTTTATTGTGTTAATTCCATGTGCTTGGATTGGTTTGTTTCTCTAGCACTTTTTTTATTATGGATAGGGCACAGGCTAAATCCATAGCTGCAGTGATGCTCAGAAAACATTAATGTTTCCATGGAGTTTCTTATGAGTGTTTACGTCACATCTAAATGGTCATACTTCATTAATAGGTTATTGAAATGTAATTTTTCTTACTAATTCCTGTAACTTTGTTCCAGGTCTGGAATGTTGGAATCTGGAATTGACAGAATTATTTCTCAGGTTGTGGACCCAAAGATCAACCACACATTTAGACCTCAGGTGGAAAAAGCTGTCCATGAATTTTTAGCCACATTGAATCACAAAGAGGAGGCAGGGCCCAGTACAGCTCCGAGTGAGGAAAAAGCAGATGCTTCTGTTACAGTACAAGGTATTCTACCATTTCTCTGAGCAGTCTATTAACAAAAGTGGGGTTTAAGAGAACAGAAACATTGACTAAGTTTGCTTCTGGCATAACATTGTTAGCATCAGAATTAGCAAGCTGAGCACCAGGCAGTACCATAACACTTGTCTGTTACTGTATGTATAAAGGTAGAAGGCAGAAGAGATGTCACCCTGTTATGACCATGTCACTGTCACTTCTGCTTGAGATTATGAGGAATCAGTTTACTGTAGGGAGAAAAGTTGGTCTCAGTGTTTGGCCCTCAAACGCAGATAAGAGAAGAACAATTCAATTTTTCTATCCATTGGTAGATCGGAAAAAAATTACCTAAGAGACAGTTCCCTATCTTTGTGCAGTTGCTGTGTGCCTTAAAGTTTGAATGGCTAAGGTCCTCTCAGGAGCTTAAGTTGTGCTATAGGTCACCAATCTTTATGTTGCCTGTTGTCAACTTCTAAACACTCCTACAGGTAACTGTCCGTTCTTTCACATCCTAAGATATTCCACAGCAGTACATCTATTTGTAACCAGACCCTTTATTTAAATCCAAAGCTTTTTCCTGTGAGGCCCACTTCCTTTAAAGTGGGTTAACAAGCCAGCTGCAACTCTTAGTTCTACTCCACTTAACCCTTTCTCATCCATCTTCAGAGTTGGTTCTAAGAGGGTGGAAAAGTGGTAAAAGGTATATCTGATCGTCCCGTTGTTATATAATCAATATGCTGAGTCCAATTTCCGTGATTTTATGGAGATACTAGAGATGCAGAGTATCTACTGCAATGTGTGTGTGTGTGTACCTATATATATAGAGAGAATGTACATATAATTCTTTATATGCATATATATATATATATATATCCAGAGTCATCATCCCAGTTGGGATGTTGGTAAAGATGAACAAGGATGGTGTTCATCCTTCCCATTGGCAATCCCCACATTCCCTAGCGGACCTCAGGAACAGAGGTGTGTCACAGAGCAGAATGAATCCCTGGTAATAACATCATAATTGCTGCAAGAATGCAGCTTCATGGAGTTTTTATCTGGTTGGTCTTTTTTTTTAACCAAAATCTTTCATTGCAAAATTAGTCAAATAGTTAATTATGCATATTTTATAGACAGTAATTGTTCTGTTTCTTTGCACTTGTTTAACATCCTATCTGAACAGTACTACATAAACTAGGGTAAAGTAAAACTGTTCTTTCTTTTGAAGGTGTCTCTGCTACAACTCCTAGTGCTAACGTAGCTAGTGATGCAATGTCCATTTTGGAAACAATTACGTCTCTTAACCAAGAAGCAAGTGCTGCCAGGGCTTCAACAGAGACCTCAAATTCCAAGAACAGTGACAAAGTTGCAAAAAAACTCTCATCTCAGCAGAGTGTGGATGGTAGCACTGATAAAGACAAAAACATGGAGGACTTGCCAGACAGAGAGAAAGCAATTTGTGACCTTTCGGCAGAAGGGGCTGAAACACTTGCAAAGTGTGAAGATGTAAATGAGCTTCCCTACCAAAGTGAAGAAATAAAAAATTCAGCAAAGGATACTAATGTTTGGACTTTTACAAATAAAGATATTCAGCAGGACAGTGAAGATCAAAAGAGTAAATTATTGGATAAATGTGACAAGAAATCAGACAGCAGTGAAAAAAGTGAAAGAAGAAAAGAAAAGAAAGAAAAGCTTGACAAGAAGTCTGACCATTCAAAGAAAAGTGATGATACTGTGAAGTCAAAAGAAGAAAAGCAAGCAAAAGAATCAGAACCAGGGAAACAGTTAGTTCCAGAAAAAAATAGCAATAAACATAAAACAACTGAAAGCACGAAAGAAACTAAAGAAGGTATGGTGTGGGCAATACTCTTCTTCAAAATATGAATATGAGGTGGGTTTTTTAAGTGTATTCAGAAGTTGAATCAGAAGTATATTTGGAATGTAAGTTTTCTGATAAATTTGTCTTGCTAGCACAGTTGGGTTTGTCCATATCTCTTAACTGAGGCACCCAAATTAGGAATCAGATTAGCTTTGATTCCTCAAGTGTGTGGTTGGTCATCTGCTTTAATCTGACAAGTTGTCTGGACAATTCCAGTCTTCATTTTAAAGTTTGTAGTTGTACCTCACGGTGATTTTTGTTTTGAGTAAACCAGAGTTAGGCTAATAACATTTCATTAAGGTGTTATAATTTTGTTTTCTTATTCCTAGTTATTAAGATAATTTTGTTCTCGGTGATAAAATTGCTGTTTTGGTAAAAAAAGTTTCACAAATATGGTGTGCTGCATCACAGCTCTTTGTTTCAATTTTTTCCTTTGTAAGAAAATTCATTCATAGATTCAGATATGGATGTACTCAGTGACATCACGGTCAGCTCTGTCCACACCAGTGACCTTTCTTCCTTTGAAGAAGAGAGTGAAGAGGAGCCTGTAATTTCTGACAGTACTGAAGAGGGGGAGATCACATCAGGTAGTAAAATAATTAGATTGTTAAGCAGCAGCAAGGAGTATGTAATGCTGTTGTTGAGTGCATCATGTCATAAATGTTAGGGCTTGCAGTATGTTTTATTGTAATTACCTGTGGGAAAGAATTTGACTGTGGAATGGATAGTATGTGTGCAATTGAAAAAGACAAGTATTGCGTTTACTTTTTGAATATTTTTTAATAGTTTGGTGTATTCTAAATATTGTAAATCTTATTTATGCTACAGTATTTTATAGATGACAAAAGCACTTAAAGGTGAATATGTCAGTCTCTCTGGGTCTTTTTCCCCTCAATGCTGCCATGAACTTGGTGTAACATTAGAGTGCTTTGCAACTTTGAAGTAGTGGTTGTAGCTGGCATTGCAGATCAGGTTGGTTTTAGAGCTTTAGGATTGCAGGAATGTCCAAATTCTACTTGGCTACAGTAGAGGAAACAGGAATGGATCTAGCCTTAAAAATTCAGAAACACCAGATCATTTCACTGACTGGGTTACGTTTTTGTGTTCCCCCTGTCCAGTACAGACCTCAGACTCTGATTTCTGCAGATGTGACTTCTGCAGTTAGTAAGACTTCCCACTTCATAATGCAGAGTGCCTTAGTACCTGAATGCGTTCTCTCTAGTATGCCCACAGCTTACTTTTTCTGCTCTAAGAATATTATTTAGAGGCGTTGAATTACTTGCATATTCTCTGCCTTTGCTCTTACCTTAAAATATAACAGATGTTGTTCAGTTAGGACTGAACATTTGTGAAAAGAAAGCAAGCCTTTAAGTATGTTTCGGGAATAGAAATAATCTGTACAGTATGGAGCACAAGTGATTTTGCACTATTTCTAATAATCAAGATAAAACGGAAATAAATTTATTTGTTTATACTTGATTAATACTTTCATGAGTGTAAACAACAGCGTGTTTTGTTTGTGTATTTCAGTAAGCATATATAGTTTTTAGGTATTCAAGTACTGTACAGTTTTTTTGGTGTGGGGAGAAGCATAATTTAACACGTAGCAGAAATTACATTCTGATTTCTTACACGTAGTTAACCACAAAATATTGTGTATAAAAGGGCAATGGCATTACAAGCCCAGTTGTTCTATCCCAGTTTATTTTGGGGTTTGTGTCTTGCAGATTTTTGGCTCAATGATGTACACAAACACATGAATGCACCTTTCATTTTTTTCATAATCTAGTGATATTTTGATGGTAAAAGAGTATTTTTTAACTGTTTATGTTTTTAGAGTAAATAATTGTTAATACATTTTGAGTAGCTTTGCCTCCTCAAAAGTCGTGTTGAAAGCAGTGCCCTAATTTATCAATATATCTCTATACTCACTAACCTTTCTTTAGATGAAGAGGAGAAAAAGAGTCAAAGTAGGATGAAGCCTCACGCTCACGAGCTGAGCGATGGGAAAGCCAAGCCCGTTCGCAACGCGTACGTTCACAAGCCTTTCCTGTACTCCAAATACTTCAGTGACTCTGATGATGAGCGAACTGTGGAGCAGCTCCGTCAGTCCATTGTAAGTGTTGTGGTTTGTTACTGCTCTTTATAGAGCAGAAATTCCACTTCTGATGTGGTGGTGGTTTGTGAGGGGGAGTTGTGGAGTCCTCTGTTCTTTCTCACTTTGGTTTTTTTTTCTCTTGTGTTACAACTGCCCTTTCTTCAGGTGTCTATCAGTATGGCATGACGTGCTCTGCAGCACAGTGCTCTACTCTGCTAGTTATAGTTTGAAGGCTTCTGGTGGTGAAAACAATGACACACTTTTCTGTGTCTTTCCCCTCCTCCAAAATAAACAGTCTTTTGATGTTGACAGAGGATTTGCTAATTACATGCAGTGTCTTCACAGAATCACAGCATTGGGTGAATTCTTTCTCAACTGAGTGATTTGATGGGGAGAGTAAGAACTGCTGCACTTACGAAAAATCTGGTCTTCAGTAGATTTAACGTATATAATGACAATTCGGGTGGACACAGTAGCCCATATCTACCTGTCCTCTGCCTTCAGTGGGATGTTGTGTAGGTCAGGCTTGTGTTGAGTACTGCAGGTGACTTCATTACACCAAGTCTTTAAAAATGTAGTTCTTGCTGTCCATGAAATCAGTTTGTAGCGAGTCTGCAGCCACTGAGAATGGAAAGAGATTTAAGCATGTGCACTCTGTTCCTTGGAAAAGGGACCAACACGCAGAAGAGGGAGCAGCAGTTCTTTTAGATTTTCTCCTTTGGCCAGGTAAAAACTTGTATATATAATATATTTATAGTTGTATATATACACTATGTACATATTATATATTAGTACTTATATATATATATAATTAAAAAAAATGTTCTTTGAGAAGGTCTCATAGCTTCAGTCTGCGGTGTTAGGCAGCAGTGAAACTCTGGAACTCAGCTAATTTCACATCACAAGCTAGCATACTCTGTTTCTATGGGTTTTAGATATATATTTATAATCAAAGAATGCTCTTTGACCTAATGATAATTATTGTTTTCCTTGGTTTTTATCTCTAGGCCAAAGAAAAAGAAGAGAGACTCCTAAGAAGACAAATTAACAGAGAGAGACTTGAAGAAAAACGCAAACAGAAGGCTGCAGAAAAAACAAAATCCCTAAAAACTGGAAATCAAAATGCTAAAGGTATGAGAAGTGAAGGTATGATTAGCCCCTATGACCTTGCTCTAACTTACACTCTAGAAAGAAAACTTTCAGCTTTTAATAATGGTCATAGGTCTGTAGTAATTTCCTTTGCTTAACAACCCAGTGTTTCAACACTGATGTAAAGGAAAAATGTATAAAGCAAATTATTATGAATTGTATGAAATTTCATCTCCACTTTTCCATGTATCATTACACTGCTTAGACTCAGTGAATACCCATAGACACAGGTATTCTCTGTGACACATTAGTACTGTCTGTACTGCTTTCAGTCATGTTTATAGCTGAAACAGTAATATAATGACATGCATATGTATTTCACCATTTGTGTATTATATTAGGAAAAAGTGGCTTGCACTTAGAAGAACCGCCATCAAAAAGTCTGGAGTCAAAAGCTACTGGTACCAGCATTAAGGATGTGCTTAAAGAACAGAAAATTTTAGAAAAAAAAGTGGCCTTGAGCAGAAAAAGAAAAAGATATTCAAGGTATTTATGTATTTTCTCAAAAGGAATTAAAGTTTTGAATATTCATTTTTGCAGATTTCAAAGGTTCTTTTCAACTTTGTACTTAGCCTTATTGACTTTTAACAGTTTTCTATTAGAATATTCACATAATTTTGTTACGAATAAGCATGAAGTTCAGGCAGAAAGTCAAATTATAGCTGCTTAAATATATTGCAACTCAGACTGCAGTAGCAGTCTTTACTGACTTTTCATACACAGAATGGTAATAAAGGCATGAGAATAGAGAGCTTTTACATGCTTGTGCATCTGATATGTAAGTCAACTTGGCTTCATCTTGAAACTGATGTTTTATGTAGATAAGTACCTGTACATAACTCTCTATGTACAGGTATATATGGGGCAAGGAGAGCTGTTACCCATTTTACAGGGACAACTGCAGTAGTAATATCGTCGTACTCATAAAGCACTGATATCCAGAGAATATTTTTTAAGTTGATACACATAATTTTACAAGAGAGAAAAGCCTGAGCAAATTAGTTAGTCAGAAGTGGGGTGATCAAGCTCTGTTTCCATATTTTTAGTAGGCATTTCTCTCTCAGCTTTGAAAGCAGAAAGTTTATAAAGTAATGTTAGGCTGATAGCAATTTTTCTTTATTAAATTGTCCAAATACCTGTTTCAGGCGTGCTGAAGATGGCTGCAGAAAGAAATATGAGCCCTCTGAAGAAGATTCTAAAGAAGTGCAAAAGACAAATGAGGTATGTGTTTCTCAAATATAAACTTTATGGTCTTCCTTTTTAATTCTAATAGACCTTTTCATATGTCCACACTAAACTGCATATAATTGCATTCGTTCTTATTAATTAGTTTTTCCCTGACAGTTCTTTCAGTTGTATTAGTGGTCTGAGATTGCCGTAGTAGTGCTTTCTGAATTCCAGTAGCCACTGAAATACATGGGCTGTGATTTAGTGCTAATGCATGTTGTAGTAGAACACAAGATGAGTTTTAAGCTCTAATCTGTAAAGGAGGTTCGGTTTTAGAAAAGAGCAAGGTCTTATGTGCAAAGACTTGAGGAGTTTGATCTGTTTAAACTTCTCACTGGAAAGTTAAAGGAAAACTGACTGTGGTCTGAATGCTAAAAGAGAATTTTTATGGCAAGAATTTTTATAAACAACATTATTTAAAAAAAAAAGTAGCAGTTAGAAGTTCAACTGGAAGTCTAGATTTGTCTTTTGTAGGTTTTGGTGTGTTGTTTAGTTTTGATTTTTTTAGTTGTAGTTTTCTTTTAACAGACAGCATAATGGCTGTTTAAAGTATCTTATGGAGTACTTGAAATTGTGATTGTCCATTCAAAAATCTGTTTAAATCATTTTAGAAAGAAAAATCATCTTATAAAGAAAAGATAATAAAGTTTAGAAAGTCTGCTTAAGGTTACCTTCTCTTCCTTGGGATTTTTATGCAATGGCAGATAGTTGAAATGAAAATGGCAAGTTTCATTTTTTTACTAACTCTATTTTATGTGATTTTTTTATTACATTGTTAAGTGTATCCTCTGGTGTACTGTTTTTATGGAGAATTTGTCCTTAGCAGTTCTGTTCGGTCACATAGTGAAGGAACTGTGTAACATTTACTTATATATATAAAAAAATCTCTTTTTTAGACTTGTGAAAAAAATTCTTCCAAAGAATTGAAGCATAATCATGGGAAAAGTGAAACCCCTAAACAACTTAGAAGACTTTCAGAGTGGGGGCATTCAACTGAGGAAACCAAAAGTGATTCTAAAGCAGAAAAAGAACACAGAAGAAAACCCTCGACTTCTCTTCAGGCCGAAGGAGTCCAGCAGGACAGTGAAGCAAGGGATCCAAAAAGACAATCGGATAGAGCAGAAGTCAATACTGAAGAACCACAGAAGCAGAAATCCATATCTAAAAATGAAAAACACCCCAAAAAAGATACTGACACAGAAATTCAACATACAAAAAATGCTGCCAAAAAAGAAGCCAAGTCTTACAGAGATAAAAATGAAAAGGAAAGAACTGCTTTAGAAGATAAACTTTCTTTAAAGCACAAACATAAAGGAGATGGTATTCATAAATCAAATGAAGATGTTGAACTCCATTCATCTGAGAGAAGTTCGAAAGGAGAGGATGGTGGCCAGAAACATAATCAACAAGTAAAGGTTTCCTCAGATGACAAATCTGAAAGGAAAAGTAAACACCGAAGTGAACGGAAAATATCAGTAACAGGAAAAGATGGGAAAACCACTTCTGAATCAACCCTAAAAGCTGAAGAATTGCTGCGGAAAGAAAATAAAAAAGACAGACATCTCTCAACAGAAAAATCAAGAGCAGAATGCAAGACGAAAAGGTCCCTGAGTGATTCTAAACCACAAAAGGATTCCCTAAGTGCCTCAAAGCAACTTGCTTCTGCATCACACAGAAGGAGTGAAAGCTACTCAGAAGATAAATATGAAATAGAATCAACTAACTCTGATTGTAATTTAAAACATGAAGACGGCGTTCATAAAGATAGACGAAGATCTAAGAGCCTTGTAGAAGACAAGATTTTGTTAAAGTCCAAGTCAAAGAGTCATAGTAAACAGGTCAAAGTATCTGAAACAGAATTACAGGAAAATTTAACAAAACAAGAGATTGGACAGAAAGACAAAGATAAGAGCCTGGAAGACAGTGATTTAGATAAACAACACAAATCCAAGAATGACGACAAAGGTTTTGAGGAGAGTGGTGCTGAGTCTGAGCTTGTGAGTGGCACACAGTCAACTCAGGGATCACAAAAAGACTTAAGTCACAGAGTTAAGTTACATTCTGGAGAAAAGGGATCCGTAAAAGAAAAATATAGAGGTGATAAAGATTTAAGTAATTCCAAGCTAGAAAGAAGGTTCTCTGCTGAAGGTCACAAAAGCAGGAACTTAAAGCATAGCAACAAGGAAATAAAGAAGAAGGAAGAGAGCGTCAAATCGGAAGATAAAGATGCTAAAGAAGTGGACGGTGGGCATGAAAAAGTGTTGAATGTCACAGTGGCAATGGATAAAAAACAAAGCAAGAAGGTATCCTGTGAAAATAGAAAAGGCAGTGTATCAAACCAAGATTTACTTAAGGAGGAAAAGCAATCAGCCAGCACAACTGAAAGCAGCCAGGCTCCAGCCCCTCGAAAGGCAACTATGAATAATGATTCTGGACATGCAGAAGAGCTGATGGAACTTGATTTGAAACAAACAAAAGTACAGGAAACATCGAACATTGAAGGAAAAAACTCAATCCAAGCCGCAGATGTCAAAAATGCAGCAAAACAAAAAGCATCTCGCTCCGTTTCAAATAAGGGAATAAAACACAGCTTGACAGATCCTGAAACTCGTGAATTGCGATTTCTGCCCGCAGCTGAAAAAACTATTGAACAAGAAGCTATTTCTAATAAACAAGTTGGTGCCTTAGAAACTTTGTCCAAACAAACTTCCATGGATCAAGGACCCAGTAAAAAAGGGGCTTCTAAAAGGAAGGTTGTGTATGAAACAAGTGGTAGAATCTTACGCAATGTCCCCAGTAAAGATCAAGCTTCAAAAGATAGCAGAAGACCAAAGAATCCAAAAACTGTGATAAATTCTAATTCAGATGATGTTCCTTTAGCAATTAGTTCTTCCAGAGAAGATGCTGCTGATGCAAAGTCCATGGATATGTATGTCTCAGATTTTACAAATTCCCTAGGTAATATGTCTAAAGAATGCCATAATTCTGGTGAGACTTCTTCATTGAAAGACACTTTCACTTTGAAAAATGATGAAGCACAGGTTGTATACATGGAGCAAGATAGTGCAGTGCCGAGTTCTGTCATGAAAGATGATGGTGACAACACCATGACAAACAGTATAGGAAAAGATAGCAAGATCCCCCAGCCTGATGAAGAGGCAATGGAAGACAGTACAGCTGGGTTACCTAGTCAAGAAGATTATAATGAAGCAGCAAAGTCAGAAAGCTCTCAGGACAGGGAGTTGAAAATAAAAGAGGAAAACTTGATGTCTGATGTAACTGAAGATTGTGGAGATGTAACAGCAAAAGAACTTCCCCTTAGAAGAAAAGAAAGAGAGCACTTGAACAGAGAGCCTTCCACAAAAGGAGAAAGAAGCGTAATGATGAATAATGTGGAAAAGAATGAGGTGCATGACAATGATGATCTGATACAGTCTTCCTCTGTATTAGTGCCTGAAGGAGTTCCTGAGGAAAGTGTCAAAGACTCTGTTACAGCCAATGGGCAGGAAGGGAATAGTCTGGTTGGCGTGGAAGACAAAAATGAAAGCAATGGAGTAGGTACCAGTGCAGGAAGTAGTAAACCTAGCAGCCTACAAACAACTCCAATCACTGTGATAGGAACTAGCACAGAAAAGATCATTGAGAGCACTGCAATGGCGACTAGTACAGGAGAGGAAAGAACTGAGTGTGCATCACATTCTGAAAAGGGCAGTGATGCTACGACCACTTGCTCAGAGGAAAGTGAGGTGGCAGCAATCTGCTCAAGCATAGAGGCTGATGAAGGTTTTACAACAGGCATATGGGTAAAAAGTAGTGAGGGCTGCAGTTTCGTCACAGGAGCAGATGCTGGTGACTGTACTGTTGCAGCAGCTGAAGAAGGTGGTAGCAGTGTTGTCACTGCAGGATTGGCAGAAAGTGAAAGTTTCCTAACAAGCACAGAAGGAGAAGAAAATGGTGACTGTACCATGGTTGATGCAGAAGAAAGTGATAAGGTTTCAGTCAATGCAAGTGGAGTAGAAATTGAAGACACTGTGAATAGTGCTGGAGCAGAAGAAAAAGATGATGCTGTGACTAGCGCAGGCTCTGAAGAAAAGCGAAAGACCTCAACTTGTGTAGACACAGGCAAACTTGAAAGTTCTGTATCCTGCTTAGGTGAAGTGGAGAGCGATGGAGCTGTAACTAGTGCAGGAACAGAAACAGGTGAAGGGTCAACCAGTGGTGACAGTTCAGGTGAATTTAGGGGCAGTGTGACAGCTGGCCAAGTGAAAGAACACGAAGGTACTGTGACTTGCACAGGTGCAGAAGAAAGAGGTCATAACTTCATAATCTGCGCTGTGAGTGGTACAGATACCCAAGGAGAAAGCACTGTGACTGGTGCATGTACTGCAGTGGTCACAAACAACAGTGCCACTACTGGAACTGGTGGTGACAAATCCGAGGATACTGTAAATGGTGAAAGCACAGTGACCAGCACAGGCATAACTCCAGAAGATGATGCAGTCTGCACAGGGCTAGAAGACAGCAATGAGGGATTTGCAGTTTGTTTAGAAGCTGAAAAATGTGAAAGCCTAATGGACAGTATAAGGGCAAAGGAAGAAGCCAATATCACTACAGTCAGTGTAGGTCTATGTGATGATGAGGGATTTGTGACTAGTACAGGCTCAAAAGAAGAGGATGAAGAGGGTGAGGACATTGTGACCAGTACGGGAAGAGGAAATGAAGAAAATGAGCATGCTTCTACTTGTACAGGAATGGAAAGTGAAAATGCACTAATTTGTATAGATGCCGAAGAAGGTGAAAGTTCCATTATCTGCATAGTTGCTGAACAAATGGAAGCTGAGTCAGGAGTGACTGGCACAAATACAAATAAGCTTACTATTGACAGCATGACAAGTGCAGAGAAAGAAGCCAATTCTGGCACGAACTGTAAAAATGATAAGGGGATTGTTGAAAGCAGTGTAACCAGTGCAGATGCTGCAAATGAGGGTGCCTTGGCAGCGCATACAGCAAAGCATGAAGGTACCTTGCTTCCCGTAGTTGCTGAGGAATGTGAGGGTCCCATGACGAGTGCTATGGCCATGCAAGATAAGGCCCAGTTTGGTGCTGAAGACAAACATGAGAATGCCATGACTTCCTTTGACAGCAGAGAACTTGATGCCTCTATAAGTAGTGTAGTTCCAAAGGAAGATGAGACTTCTCTTATTCCTGGTGACAGAGAAGTAAAAGTAAAAGGTGATATCATCTCTACTAGTACAGTGGAAGATGCTCCCTTACATTCAGCAGTGGATGCTGAAGAAGGTCCACTTGCTATTGCAAGAGCAAATGAAAGTGGGGAAAGCTCTATGATCTTAACAGACCCTGAAGACACAGAGGTGCCTATGCCCAGTACAGCTACAGAGCTTAAAGAATGTGTGCATGCTTTTAGCAGTAAGCAGGAGAAAGATGAGTGCACTATGATTTCCACCAGTATTGTAGAGGAATTTGAGGCTCCTATGTCAAGTGCAGCTGTCGAATGTGATGATCAGCTCTCCTCTGTGAAAACAGAAGAAATAAATGCTGTGGTTTCTGTAGATATGGAAATACATGAGGTTCCCATGCCTAGTGAATCCAGTACAGGAGGAGATGATGATGATGAAAGTCATCCAACTGCTAGTGGTAAGGAAGAAAAAGATGAGTGTGCTATGATTTCCACAAGTGTTATGGAAGAACAGGTAATTGTAATGTCAGGTGAAGTCACAGAAGAGGCAATTCAACACCTGTCAGACACAGAGTCAAAAAATGAAACAGTAATCATCTCTACAAGTACAGCAGAATGTTTTGAAGCTCCTATGTCAAGTGTAGCTATGCAAGATGAAAACAAACTCGCTGCTTCAGAAACAGAAGGAAGATACGAAGCTGCTATGATCACTACAAGCATGACAGAAGAATGTGAGATAGTCCTGATCAGTGCAGCACCACAAGCTGAAAGTCAGCTCATTGTAGCAGAAGGAGAAGAAGATACCATTCTTTCTCCGAATACATCAGAGGAATGTAAGATTGTGGAGACCACTGCAGCTGTAGATGAACAGTTTGGACTAGCTGCTTTTGATGCAGATGGGAAAAACAAAGGTTCTGTGATTTTTGTGGGAGAATGTGGAGCTCCTGTGCTAAGGGTCGCCACCGACAATGAAGATCAACACACTGCTTCAAGTGAAGGAGATAAGGAGGAGGGGGCAGTGATCACCCTGAGCACAATGGAAGAATGTGATAGTCTCTTCACCTTCACAGTCATAGAAGAAAGTCAACTCGCTGCTGAGAGTACAGAAGTAAAAGACAAAAGTGAAGAAATTTTTAATACTGCTAACCAGATTGAATGCATCCTATCAACTACAGGCCCAGAGGAGGCCTGTAGGATTCCTGGCAGGAATTCTTTGCTTGCCATTGGTGGGGAGAGTGAGACGCATGAGAGTGGTGTGGGTGCAGAGTCGGCAGCTCCTCAGACCACAGTAGACAGTGAAATCACAGAAACTGATGAAAATTCAGTGAACCTCATGAGTGTAGATGAAGCCCTTTGCGTGGAGATTAGTACAGAGACTGCTGAGAGTCCTTCTTCAGAGGCACATGAGGATGGTGAGCAAGCTGAAGGCGTTTTGCACGGGGATGTTACATCTGAACTCTCTTCTGTGATTTCAGAAGCAGTGGTAGAGAGTGACACTCAAAAGAATGTAAGCTGTAAATTGAACTCAAACTTGCTTTTAGAAAGTGACTTTTCTGAAATAAGGACTCCCCTGCCTAAGGCACAGACTCTTTCTTTAGTTTCTGCAAATGAAGTAACTGTAAACACCGACCATGGTGAAGTAATAATAGAAGCAGAATTAGGGCAAAGAAGTGACCTCCCTTTGTTACATGTAGAAGAGCTATGTGGCAGTGGTGATAAAACGAACTTGGTCAAAATAGATGATACTGGCATTGAAGTTACTTTTCAGAAAAGTAATGCAGGTGAGGATTTCTTTTTTTTTTTTTTACATTCTTGGGTTTAAAAGCTGTCAAAAGTAGGTGCATTTTGCCATTGTTATAGTTAGAAATAACGTGCACTGTTCAAATGTACCTTGTTGCTTTCTTGTTTGCAAAATAACTGTTAATAATATATATAAGAATTGGTGACAAATATTTAAATAAGCATGTGATTTTGGGGGTATACACTGAACACAATTATCTGAGCTGTGTTGGAAAACATTATTAAGAGTGCAAAGAAATTACTAAAATACATCGACTTAAAATTGTGAGCTAATATATGAAGTGGTTTGCAAGGGAAATTATTGTGGAGCTACAGATGGGTTTGTTACTGATGTGTAGTGAAATTCAAAAATGTTTTTTTAGGAAAGAGAGTGCATTTCATTTAGATGTATGTTCATTTTAGAAATGTAACTTTGTAGCAATTTTGAAGGTTAAGAATGACCATTCGTAATCATAACTGCAGATTTTCTCTGGATCGTTATTTAATGGTCATGTTCAGATTCATTGTCTTACACTAAATTTTGTCTTGTGAATAGACTTCCTTTAGGTTACAAAAGAATCAGACAGTTATCCTAAACAGGCATTTTAAGTGAGCAATGATAATAGATGTCTATTTTAAATAGAAAACTTATAGAAAATGGAAATGAACTTACATGGTTGTTAGTTCCTAAAATACCGTGTAATGACCATCCTGCTATTTTCAACCTTTCTCCTCTTTGACCTTCCAGAATAGCTGAAGCACCAAGTTAAAATTTATAAATTCTGTAGATGCTATAGTCAAGTCAAGATTATGACTTCATTATAAATTTTAGAGAAATTAAACTGTGGAAAAATACTAGAAGAATCTGTTTCTACCACAGGAAATGGAATGGTGCTGATCAAGTTCTATTTGTAAAGCTTTTTCCTTCTCATGTCTGTCTTTTGCTATTATTTCAAAAACATTTTATAACTTGACTTTAGGTCCAGTTTCTCAAAAATTGGCTTTATTCTCTAGTTTTAATGATGTTCGGCTTGGAAAGCTCTCTCTGCAGATCTTGGGATCTTACAAATTTGTTGGGGAAAGAGGCTGATCTAGTAAACTTAAAAAATGTTGTTCAGTGTTTACATAAGAGATAAGCATGAGCCATGAAAGTGTAAGCTGCCACACAGTAAAGTATTTCTGTCTCGGGGCTTGCCTCAATCCTTGTTGTCCATTGATGTAGCCCCTGTAAGTACCAGGGGTAATGGTACTTATTCTGTGGATTGCAACCACAATTTAATCACTTCACATGGCCATTGATGAATTGTCATGTTATAAGTGTTTCTTTTTGTTTAGGAAAAGCTGTATAAACAGGCTTCTGAATAGGTTTCGAAAAAGTCTGTAGAAGTCATGTGAAGATGTTGTCTGCCATGGCCTGTTTTTCAGATGTTATAAACACAAAGCTGTTCCTCTGGGGAATGAAATGGGTGGGGGTTTAAGATATTTCTGAAATTATATTGATGCTATCAGGAGCTACTGAGTTTTCAATTTCTGTAGCAATTGGGGGATTTCAGTGGTTATGATTCTAGAGCTTATGGATTTAGATCTAATTGTCACTTACAGCAAAATATTATCCTTAACTCTTAGCTGTTCATTCATGAATACAGAGGTACTTTGCTGTTTATTATTTGGTCTGAAAAAGCTGTTAACAGTTTCTTTTTAAAGGAAAACCAAGAAAAAAAAGCCAAAGTCAGAATTCACAAGCATGCTATGGTAAATCCTGAAAGCCCATATTTTCTAAGCCTTTTGTATTTAAGGAAAACATAGAAGTACTTGTGTTCTTGCAGATGGCAATTCGGAGTTTTATTGAGCTGTTTTCCAGTGAACAGACTTGGTATTGTTTCCATTGTCTACAGGAAGGGTTTCAATTCATGTGCTGTATTCATGAGGTGGTACTGAGAAATAGCATTCTACTAGAGCATTCATGAGATAAACACAGCATAATATAACCTGATAATTTTAACATATTTGTATTTCATTAGGCAATAATGCAGCTTTACCAAAGTTGGCAGAAGAACTAGAATTTGAAAGTAACTTGAGAACTGACAAGGTATTTGTTGTTTTGAAAATTTTTACTATACTGTTTCTTGTATTATCATACATCTTCCTCTGGTTTCTTACTGTACTTTTTGATTTTTGTGCAGCAAAAGTGGCATTTAAACTGCAAAACTTCAAAGGAGCCATTTTTCGGATTATTCAGCTGTACTTTTCTAGGCAGCTGGCATTTAAACTGTGGGCTGTCCATGGTCTTCTGTGTTAGAACTAATTCCCTCCCTCAGCCATGCTCCTTCTGTGACCACAACATCCAAGTTTGCTTTTTTTAAAAATTGGTTGTACCATCTGCATGTTGCCTGTGATAGTGCTTGTAAAACAGTCATCAATGCCCTGGCTCTTACAGCTGGGAGGTATTCGTTTAGTGCTTTGAAACAGTAAACACACACTGCTGTTCATTTTATTTCACTTCACTTCATTGCATCGATTCCTTGCCATTCTCTGTGTTTGAGGAACACTTGCTACTGTTCTGTTCTGATAACTACAGCCCCGTTATCTGCTGTTACAGAAGAGTTGGGCACCCTTGATAATCCAGGGTGCTGGGGCTCATGGTCACCTACAGCTTCTGTAAGACCAAAGCTGAGTCTGTTTGTTTGTCTGGGCTGTGATCCATAGTAGCCAGGATTCCACATGGGTTAATTCTTCATTCAGATACAGGAGTGTACCCATGTATTCATATCTTGCCAGACTCTAAAAATATGCTTTTTGAGGCATAACATGGTTCAGAGACTCCCAAGCATCTATGGAAGGGTGAGTCTCCACAGGGCTTCTGGCAGCAGGTCCTTGTTAGACCAGCTGAGTATTTCTGAACCACAGTTTTGGTACCTGGGATGCGCTTCAGGAAAATCCAAGTCAGTCCGATGGGATTTATTGATTAGACTTCAGTTCGACTTGCAAACAGCTTACTGTTTACCAGCATAACATGGTTCTAGAGTCAGTACAGCCAAGTAATATGGAACCGTAGCTGAATTTACAGTGTCTAGATCAGACTTAAATACATTTAGCTCCATACAGCATTATCCATGCAGCAATAACTTAGATAAGCTGATCTGCAACTTTATTTTTTTTTTAAAGCAAACAAACCAGACCACCCAAAACACGAGTTGAAAAGAGTTCATTGTACCTCGTTATACATTGCAGATTCTTTTTTTTTTTCTATGTATGTGAACATTTCTAGAATATTGTTTGTATTTGGAACTTGCATTGCACCTTGATTTCCTAAGATTTCTCTTGAGATCTGCTTTTTTAAACTGATCTCTGGTACTAATGTTAACTCTAAGGTCACTGTTGAACAGTAATGTGACTTAGCTCTGACAGTGTTCCTTATTAATATTTGTACTGATGTCTTACTAAAGCTTTGGTAGACTTCTGTAGATCACGATAAGACAATGTTCATCCTGACATGAGGGAGGGGAGTGAGACATACTTGTTCTGAATGTCTGCTATACTTGTCTCTTCTGATTTTGTATTTAGTCACAACAGCCTGAAAGTGCAAGAAGTGAAGAGGGATGTGTGGATCTTCCTGCTAAAGAATTGCAAAAAGGTGATTTTTATACTGATAGCAACTTACTTTTCATGCTGAAAAGACTATTAGTTGTGATGGGAGGGTTGCAGATTTGTTATATACTATGTGTAGAGAAATTGAAGAAAGCCTTCAGGAATCTTCTTGAAATGTTTCTAGGAGTTCGGGTGGCTTTGAATTTGGTTTGTGATAGAGAAGGAGGGTCATACTTTTCTTCCAATGATATGGTGAAAGAAAGGTGGAAAGCATTTAGGATTTTAAAAAAGTAGACTGCTAACGTTCCATTTAAAATCAATAAATACTGAAAAACATTTGCCCAGGAAGAATACAGAACCTTCCCCAAAGAATGGCTTTCTTCCTTATGAATTTAGAACATCCTGGTTTTTTGGGTGTTGTGACGGGCCCTGTGAGGATATGATATACGAGCATTGGTATAAAACTCTGGAATTCTTTTTTACTCTCAGAGTAGGTCAGATTCACATACCTGGTTTCATGGTGGTATCTGTTCATCTGGGTGATAAGAGACATGCTCTATTCACAAGAGAGAAAATGTAAACCTGAGAATGGGTTAAAAGACTGGGGACTTCAGGACAGCAAATCTAAAATTTGAACCAGTTTTTCTGTACTCTGAGGTTTCTTGAAGTGCCTGTAATACTGTGCCACTTTCCATCGCTCAGTCTCCCAGACAGACAGTACTTAAGATTTAAAATGTGCAGATTGAACTAGCTGTGATAATCTTGTTTCTTGTAAAATGTTTAACAAAAATCCATTTGTTGTGTAAATCATGTTGGATATGACACAGACTGAAGAATAATGCTTTGTAGCTCTTGGTAGAGAGGTTTTTTTTCTTTTTCTTCTCCACAGTAATCTCTCTTATATGTATATATACATGCATATATACATACAGCTCAACGTACGTAAAAGGAAGTTGTTTAAAAGACAAATGTGTGTCCTGTCAGGAGTATGAACAGCAGACACAGTAGTTTAGTAGTCCAAGATTCTTTGGAATGTAAACAAATCATTGCTGTTTGAGTGGGTAGGAACTAGCTCTTCATTTGACACTGCTTTAAAAATTGAAGGATGTGCAACTCAGCAGTATAGCTGTGGAAGAATTGTTGCTAAAACATGTAGATTGAAGAAATAAGCTACAAATTGTATAAAACTGTATGTAAAAAAGTGTTTTTTATTGGATTATAGGTTTATGTTCTTACTGCAGCTGAAAGTAAAGCTGCTTGGAATACTTTAGCAGCTTTTTTTAATTAGAATATTAATTCAGTGCTTTTATGAATCAGATTTTAAGAACACTCGATGGAGCAGCTTCTTTATGATTCTCTTTATGTATTGGAAGTTACGAAATTCTTTCAGAACTCCAAAGCACTAATCAGCACTTATAATTATTTTCCCCATTTTTGTGATATGGAAGGCTAAGGCTCTACTTTGTCAGTTATAGTCTAGCAATCGGACAATTTCCTTATGTGCACTCCATCAGCTACAGGTCTCACTAGTACAATTATGCAAACTTTAGTTCTCTGGAAGCATGTTAGAGCATAGTTTCAATCATGTTTTACTTCATCCCATGATCCAGCATATGAGGTTCTGATGGATGAAATTCTGATTCATTCGAATGATAGAACTATATTTGAAATGTCAAAGTCACCATACATTTCAAAGATGAAAGCCCCTTGATGGCCTGTATTTCAGTCATAAAGTGATTCTCAGTTATCTTGTGCTTTAGAAATCCATACTCTTGTTTTGTTTTGTTTGCGTATTTGTTAAAGAGAAGATGATTGGATGTCTCTTATTTCCAACATTGAAAGTAAGTTTTATATAGTTTCAGGTTCTCTGGAATCCTTTCAGAGAGGTGAAGTAGAGGATACTGTGATGCTTTGCTCTTGCTTAGCTTTTCTGATTGTGTTGTAATTATTATTTAATAGATTTGCTGCAGAGGAATATTGCTTTAGAAAGAGAAACTTCTCAAGTAAGTTCTTGTTTTTTAAATTTATTCTCTGTGCTGCTTTTTTCATACTTGCATTTACTTCTATTTACATTAAATATTCTCTAAAGGAAAATAATATTTTTGTATATGCTATGTATATTGAGACTGTGCAGCTGTGTAGGTTGATGTCTAATTATTCTTTCAAATCTGCCAGTAAATAAATCTTGTATTGTTGTTCCACAGTCTATGACTATTTCAAGACTGTTAACTGGCAGAAAAGATAAGCTTGCTTGTCCTCCATGAGAATAGAGGGAGGGAAAAAGTAGGGATTATTCTTGGAGCTTTTGATCACGACTAGAAACATGCTGTTTTAATGCAGTCTGCTGTGATTTCGGAGGAACTCATAAATATAAGAGGGATAACCGGGAAAGCTGCAAAGTTTCTTATGGAGCAGAAACAAGACATTTAACGCAACTAGGAAGCTGAAAATGTGTTTGTGGTTTCTTAAACTTGAGTAGTAAATTTATTTATTACTGTACTGTAATGTTGATTGGCCACATTTTTGGTGCTAGTGAGATGCTTCTATTGTTCCTGCATGTAGGAGAGTGTCCTTTTAAATCCAGAAATATTTTACGTGATTTGCCGTGATAAACTGCTTTTAAAACACTTAGTAGGGCACTTAATTAATTCTGAGCCTTTTTTTCTGTAAAAATATTGATCAAATTCTGAAAATACTACAAGTTAGAAATTCTTTCATGGTGCCGTTCTGCAGAAGTAATGTTACTTGAGCTCTAGGAATAAATTCCTTTTGTAAACTGCTGTTTTCCATTTTAATGCATGTTGTACTTGAAAGTAGCATGAAGGAAAAAGTTTCTCCAGTCTGTGTTTATAAACTTTATAAAAGTTTATAAAGTTAAAAGAAGGTAAGGAGTTAATCTTTTTTTGTGTTTTATGTGTAGGTGGAAAACTTGGATACCCAGATAACTGAAGAACATCGATCTAGAGGAATACAATGTAAATCTTCAGAAACAACGGATATAGAAAAATGTAAGTGAAGCAGAACTACACGAATTTGTGCAGAGCTTCTCTGCTGCTAAACGAAGTTCTAGTGCTGTTAGGCCATAAAATGGTATTTTGGAGGAAAGAATGGAATATTGCAAAGTCCAAAGCAATTTATCCTCCCAAAACAGCTTTTTAATGTTACACTTACTATATTTGAAAAACATATTATAACAAATTTAATTACTGCACAGGAGAATATTATAACTTTTTCCATTGTAAGTGAACAAAAATTTTTGTATGGTCTTTAAAATAATTACTAATTCTATCCTTCTAAAATAAAACACAGGGAAGGAAGCTGATCATTAGAGGAAAATCTAAACATTGAGTAGAATTTGGGGCTGGATGCTTCCTTCTCTTAGGTTGGAAAGAACTAAGTTTTAGTGTAACCTATTTGTCTAGAAGCAAAAAGTGAGAAGGAATTCAGTCCGTTGAATGGCATAAACATTTTTAAGTTAAATTTAGATGAAGTTAACTTAGAAATAAGTTACACATTTTGCTGACATAGTAATTGAGACTGACTGTGTAATATCTGTTTAAGCTCTGGCCTTAACTGCTTTTTGTCTTTTCACCATCAGAACAATTTAAGAAAAAAAAAAGTTAGTAAAATTATTAGTATTATTTTTCTTATAACAGTTTTTATTCTTCTTCTAAGAATTTTGATTTGATTAAGTGAGTAATTAGAAGTCACGTATTCATTAGTGTCCCACATAGCATTAACTGCTTTCTCTGTCTCTGGGTGAGTTGAAGTTAAAGTTGACGTTCTGTTTCTTGATGTGGTACCTGTCAAATTTCAATTTTGAGCTTATCTTTAAAAACAAACAAACAAAGCAAACCACACCTGTAACATACAAGAAACATGGAATTCTCTTTTGGAATTGTTTTGTCGTCTTTTTCGAAGAGTGGTTAGAATAACTTCTGTTCCTATGTTTTTAAGATGCTACTTTTCAGACTTTTGAAACTCAGTAATGATGAACTGATATAAAAACAGCATGAAAATATAACAAATGCAGAAGACATTTTTCTAACACTTCAATTATTACTTGGTTTTGCAGGCAACCAGCTGATTGCTCAGGATGCAAAAAAAGATGAACAAAATCAGTGTTCCAAAACAAAACCTGATAACATGAAGGTATTTTCAAGAACTTTTTTTTAATGTTCTGCAACTACAATGTAAATAAGATTAAAATCTAAGTCTTTATTTCTATAGTTGTTTATTTTGGGGGACGTTTTCATTATTAACTCTGAACTACTTTTGCATTGTCTTGAATACAAACTGACTAGAGAATGTTACTTTTTCAAGGGGGAGACAATTTAAAAAAAAAAAAAAAACAAGAAAAAAAAAGGCTGGAGTCTCTGTTGTATCCCTTAAAGGTGTGGTGGGCTGATTTGCACAGTAGTTAGGAGCTTAGGGTAGTGTGGAACTTTGCTGGATCCCAGCTGTCCAGTCAGTTCAGCACCTACATGGTCATACTGATCTGAGATCCTCAAGAGGGTATTGGACTTCACCTGAGTTTTGGGTTTGCACTGATTCCTACTAAGTCAAAACAGGAATTCAGGACAAAATGGATATTCTTTTTAGGAGTACATGGAAAATTTTTCAGACTGGCTTACACACTGATTTCTGATGAAGCTTCTCAGCACCAAAGTGTTTTAGAGACATTACAAAATCTTGATGAGTACAATACTCATGTATTGGACTGGTTGTTTTTTAGTGTAAGTAACTGACTGATCTTTAATTTGTAGTAAGATTCTCTTTTCTTTCTTGTTTCAAAATAATGTAGGACGTTATTTCAGGTGATACGGCGGAAGTGTCCAAAGAAATTGATGTAATGTGTACACCTCCTAAAGGTACTGAGGAAGAAAAAGGTAATGAAACTGCCCACTATGGTAGATTTTCTGAACCCATACTAAAGGCTAATTTCTTTTCATTTGAATGATTTTAAGAAAAATTATGAACTTGATCCCAGTAAAAACTTGCATATATTCTCTAGTTGATGTCTGTTCTATTACTGCTATCAAGTAATGCATTAATCTTAGTTCCTTAATGGTGAGAGAAGTTTTGATGTTTCTGCTGTGCTGTCACCCATTTGCTCAGTTATTGCTTCAGTATGTACCTTGGGTAGGAAAGCTAATTGGAAATAAACTTGTCAAAAAACAGGTAGATGGAAAAATAGCACAGTTAGGATTATGTGACAAGAATTTCTCCTAGCTTTGACCACAAGCAAGAGGTGTCCTTTCGTGTAAAAATTGTTATGTATTCACCATCAAAATTCACCATCATCAATCCTGTTTGTTTCTGTAGAGAAACCAACTAGGAAAGAGCATGCAAATTGCACTGTTGTAGTTGACTTATGAATTGCACTAAAATAAATAATAAAAGATGGTGTATCCACAGTATTAATATCCGATGGGTGTTTTTAGGGAATTTTAGGCTAGAGAATGAAATCATTTTTTCAGTGCAGAGGTTATGGCTTGTACCTTTTTCTTTGCCTAATAAAGCAAAGGTATACAACTTTTTTTTTTTGCATGTGTGAAGATGAATTTAGCATCGAAGAAGAAATGTCTGAAAATAAAAAACACTGTGTAGAACTAAATGAAAATTCTCCAGAGGTGAGTGGTTTTATTCATATTAACTAACTGAGATAGTGCAAGTTCACACTGAAAATAAGTACTTTAAATTTTGTTGACAGCAATATTAAAACTATGACTTCACCTACATAGAAATAGTTGTGGAAATTTGTTTGGTACTCTAAAGTACCAAAGACTCATGTCGTGCTTTGTCACAAAGTATAAACTCACAGACCATAAAGCATCAGTGGCTGATTATTGAAGTGGGAGTAACTCCCTTCATACACTTAATAGTACTTAAAATTGTCTAAAAAGCAATTCTGTAGAGTTGTATTGTATAGTGATCATGTTCCCTGAAAATCCTGTAATTGATGTGGACAGTTTAGTCACTAACAAATATGACTTGGCTTTACAAAAATATTATCTTTTAGCAGTTTTAAAACTCTATACATTATCACTTAGGCATATACTTGTGGCAATCTGCAGTGGTGGTTGTAGACAAATGTCTGAACCCTAGAGGTGAAAATTGATGCTGATCTCATAAAGGCATTGGGTTTCATCATCTTGCCTCAGATTTGGAAGTGGAAGAAAACTTAAAGAATATGTTTTTGTTTGTTCACTCAAGGCTTGAGTCACTAAGAACCCTTCTGGGGGAGATACTGCTAGACTTCAGTAAATGCTGAATGAGGCATTTAATCTTCTTTCCTCGTAAATAGGAGAAAGTCTGTTATTGGAGATTTTGCAGTCTGAACATCTGACAATATTTGTTACTTAAAGTTGTCTTTCAAAGTTCAAACTTCAAAATAAGGGGCCTTTTTTTTTTTGCTAAAGACCTTGTTTATATAGAGAATATCAGCAATCTGTGTATTGGGATAACTGGTATATTAACTGTTTGATAGCACCTGCTCAACTGTTATAGGATGTAGCCTATGCTGTGTGGCACTGGGGAGTGGGACTGACAAGATACAAAGGTTGGAGTTATTGTATAGGGTAAGGCAGCAGCATTTGTGAGACCATTGTGAGGAAGGGAGAAGAAGGCACTGCATTTTTTGTGCCTGAGCTCAGCCACAGAGAATTTTGCATAATTGGGAGCTGCCTTGTTTCTTTTCAGCTATATTAGTTGATTTCATAAAAGGCTGTGTCTCTTCCTGTGAAATCTGCCTCATCTGTAATTTTTAACTGACAGGCAGTACTTCTGCCGCTATCACATTATGAATTTGGTTATCAGCAGTCTTTGCATTGTATTGCTCAAATGCTAAATGTCACTTTCAGTAACTAAAATATGTTTTTCCTTTACTTTTAATAGGAAAATCAGCCTGTAATAGTGAAAAGGAAAAGGGGACGGCCTCGTAAATACCCTCTTGAAGCAGTACAACCTGGTGGTAAGTAGTTCATAATACCTCTGTGGAAAAACAAGGAAAATAGTGATATTCAAGTTCTGAACTCATATTTCTTCCCTCAGGTGGGGAGTCAAAAGCTGATATGAGCACTGGGAATGTAAGTGCCTTTATTTTGTTTGGGTGCATTTAAACACGGTAATTCAAGAGCCATTTATCTGTTTAATAGTTAACAGCATTTCAGAAACATCTTATGGGAAACTTGATCATTGGGTTCAGTCTAAGCAAACAAAAACTATTAATAGAATCTCCTAATATAGCTGAACCTTTTAAGCAAAAAGTCAGAATGTAGCAAATAACCTATCAGCTTCAAACTTAGTTCACTTAGTAGAAATCTCAACTGTTACACTAGCTGGCAATATATACCTGTGGACAGGGTGAAATTTTGATTGTGTGCACACATGTCTTTTAATTTGTGCTGAGAGTTAATTTTGTCATGAAGAGCGAGGGTGACTTTGTTTCAAAAACTTGAATTTGTTTTTCCTCTAATGAATGTATCATAAAAGTAGCTCATAGTATCTCTTAATAGCTGTAAAATAAAATATTATGTAAAGCAGTTGTATTACCTGTATTACAACATTACAGTTCATTCAAGAGCTTGAGACACGCTGGTTGGTAACTTAAGAGCTCATGAAACATGTCTTTTAAAGCTCAGCAGTAGTTTAATTTCTTAACCCTTTGAAGTAGATTCCTTGCTAAGAGAGTGTTCTGTTGGTATTGTTTCTGCAATCCAATTGGATTACAACACAGGGTAGTAACGGATCAGGCATATTTGTGGAGTACAAGTAGTTGGATTTATTCTAGTGGAAGGCTCCTCCCTTGGGAATTCTTGTATATCAGAATCAACGTTATTGTGTAGAAAAGGGATGATTTTAAAAGTGAAGGTGTGTTGGAATATGTGTTTTCTGCCTGCCTGCCTGGTGAGGCACCGGCTGGCATGGCTGTCAAAAATCTTGGAAATTCACCTCAGATATGGATAGCAGGAGTTCTTATCCCTGCTTGCTCTTTCCTCACAGCATTTCAGGCAGCTCTTTGAGTCCTGTTTCAAAATTCCTAATGTTTCCTAATTGATTTTTTCCCCCCAATATTAATTTAATGAAATATAATTTGAACTGGTGTGGGGTTTGGTATTTGGTTTTTCTGTTCTGATGTTTTGGATTGGATTTTGTTTGGTTGGTTTTTGGGGTTTTTTTTTGTTCAGTTAAGAATTAAAACTAATTTTAAAATCACACTCAGAAATAGATGTACCTTGGCAGCCTCAGTACTGGAACAGAACCATCTTGTTCTGGTTCAACTATTGTAAAGGTCCTGTACCTCTTAGTGATGAGTGAGTGGTGTCAGTCAGTTACAGGTTGGCTCTGGGAGGAGCGTTACCTGCCCCCATCTGAGATGAGGGTTCTGTAAGGTGAGATACTACCTTTGCATGACAGGTTCCTCAAGGCTGCTTTGGGAACATGGTGCTACTTCAGAGGAAGCATAGGCATCCTAGTGGAGTTGTTCAGTGATGAAAGAATATGATTTTTTGGACGCTTATCATAGGAGATTGTGTAATTATACATAACTTTGTTGCATTCTGAGTAAATTAGAAATTCTGGTGATTTGTAATTCTGTAAATCTGTTTGTGTGATTACATCAAGTGACTGTACTAAACTTTTTTGTGTTGTTGATAGTTAAATTTTCGGAAATGTATTTGACTGAAAGGGCTTTTACCTTTTGTGTCTTTTATTGCAATGACTAGTGTAAATTAGGTTACTGGAACTGCTGTTATTTGCTTATGGGCTGACTTGGCTTGTTTCTGATTTTTATCAGAAATGGAAAAATGTATCCTATGTTAAACTCAGTACAAACTTTGTGGTGCTCATTAGAGTGTTCATGTCTTCTAGATTGACAGATAAACTCTACAATGCATGTAAGCAAGTCTCCGTGATTATGTAATACAATGCTGGATTTTTCTGGTTTTCTTTAAATTAAGAAACCCACTTTTTTTTTTATTTTCAGCTGCAGTTTTCTACCTTTGCAAGTAGAGGGAAAACACCTCAAATAGGTAAGAAATTTATATCTGCTTTACCATATAAAACAAAAGATAGAAGAAACAGAGGTGGGTTTTCAAGAAAAAGAAAATCGCATGTGTCCTTCCTAAACATCATCTCTGGCAGTTAGTGTTATTCATGAACAAAAACATCTGAGTAAACAGATGAATTGAAGACTTGTCCCTAATTGCTACCAAGTTTTTAATTTTGAAAAAGAGCAGTTTGATAAGAACTAAATTCAAAGATGCAGCAGCACTGTTAAGTGCTGATTGATGCATAGCAGAATACACCTAATAACTAATTTGTGTGGCTAACCACATGGCAGAGCTTCAGAGGAAGGTAGGTAACCCGTCAGACTGGTTCTTAGTGACTGTTTTCCATTTCTGCTGATTTTCTTTCATACAGTGACTATTAATCACACTACATTAACTCTTAAAATTTTAAATTTTGTTCAGTTAATTGACCTATCTGTGGATATGTGTCTAAAGAGCTTAGTGGTATCTCGAGGGGATATTTCTTTCCCCTTTCACAGCTGCTGTAAGATCTTTAGAAGATGATTGCGTAGCTTGACTGAGAAAGGTACTTTTGGTGCTTCAAACTAAAATTAAGTGAAATACTTTGCTATTGCTTTCCTAATTTTTCTTGTGTATAGAGTCTGAACTGCACTGGTTGTTTAAACATATCATTTTAATTATGACCATTCATAAAACAGACTTTAAAACCCGTGGCAGGAAGCAGATGAACCTGAAAGGCAGGTTAAAAAGTGGTTTGTAAAGAAATATAAACAAACATGCAACAAACCTGGAGAACAAATCTTCAAAACAAATCTTCTAGAGTTTCCAAAAGTTTGTTTCTACAGAGATATTAATCTGGCTGCACTGCACATATGAACTGTTTCCTATTTTCTCCACATTCGTTAAAATGTCAACTTTAATCCATTTGCTTCAGAATTGTCTCTGAAGGGTTAGCTGGTTGTGTGGTACTTGGCTTTTATCAACACAAAGAGAAAAAACAAGAATGTGACAAAGGAGTCAAACTGCATTCTGGTTTGCTTTTTATTGACAAGGACAGTCACTTGACTGTGTAATTAAAGCTTAATTCCATTTTCCAGGTAAAAGGCTGTTAATTCACAGCAATGTTAAAAAGAGTGTATAAAGTAGATGAAATACACTGTTAAACTTTTCATCCTCTGTTAGCATTCATGTGACAAAAGGATTTGAAAACCCCTGGCAGTGAAGAGAAAGCAAAGTAGAATCCCTCTATGCAGTTCACTCAATGTGGTGATTTCTGGGTGTTCGTGGCAGGGACAGACTCGCATATGGAGTGGGGTGCAGAGAGTTTCTTTTTGGTCGGTACAGCAGAGGAAGTTGAGACATCTGTTTTCTGAAGGCAGCATTCTTCCATAGCACAGACACTGAACTTGAAACTAATTCATCTTGGCTGGGCTTCACGAACGAAGATTTGGGGAGGGCTCTACCCACGTTTGTTACAAGTGTGTTGGTGGCTAAAAAGGCCAATACGAGATAAGACACGTCCGGTTGCAAAAGGCACAGCAGAAAGACTCCTTAGGTGGTATATTCTGCAAGACACGGTTCTTTCTGCATTGTCTTTTCTCCTCGAGAGTGATCCTGCGTGTGTTCTTAAAGGAAGCGGCAGCGTTATAGATGGTGTGTCTCCAGACCTCCCGATTGGAGGCCAGAGTAGACCAGTTATGGTGATCAACATGGCCAAGGCTGAGATGTTGTTTCAGGGAGTCCTTGTATCTCCTCTTCGGGGCTCCTCTCTTGCGGCAGCCAGTGGCAAGTTCACCATAAAGCAGGATCTTAGGGAGGCAGTGGTCCTTCATCCTTGAGACGTGCCCTGCCCAGCCCAGCTGTGTTCTCAGCAATATGGCCTCAATACTTGTGACTGCTGCTTGTTCTAGAATAGGTGTATTGGTCACATAATCTGACCAGTGGATGTTTAGGATCGTACGGAGGCAGCAATGATGGAAGCGTTCTAGGAGTTGGAGGTGTTGGCAGTAGATGACCCAACACTGAATTGGAAGTAAGAAGTACTTCAGCAGAGAGTCATGTAATTTGCATACTAGGTATTAGACAGGTTTTAAATAGTGTATTTTTGAGCTACAGTCATCTTGGTGCCTCACCATGGGCACAGTTAAGCACTAGAACAGATTGCCTAGAACACATGGAGGAACCGTGTACTTGGAGACTTTCAAAATTGGACTGAACAAGATCTTGATCAGGTCAATTAATTTAGCCATGCTTTGAACAGGAGGTTGGACTAGATGACCTCCAGAAGCCCTTTCCAAGCTAAATTTTTCTGTGATTCTGTCATTAATTGACAGTAATTAAAAGGGAGTGAGTAACTTTTGCTTTTCCATGAAAATAAAACAGCATATACAACAAAGCAATAAATACTGTCAGTCATATAAAACGTTAGTACTTAAAAAAATTAATCATTGTCCCAGTCTTTGTATATAACAAAATACAAGAAAGCCATATTCTAAATTAAAAAGAGACTTTAAATGTTTTCTGATCTTCTGTGATGTTTATGCAAAGTTGACAGAGTATGAAAGAACACCCTTTCAAATTGATGGGCGAAAGATTTGAAGTTCAGGATTAAGTTTTTTTCTTTCCTTTTTTTTTAGGTACAGATGTATCCGATAAGAAAGAAACAACAAATGTAAGTGCAACCATTTTAATTTGTAAATCTATAAGCTGTATGTAACGAAAAATGTCTGTCTTCTATGTAAAGTAAAGTGTTCTTGACTTACTTGCTTCCATTTTGTTTTTTCAGGAAGATGAAGCTGAGAAAGCAGAAATGGCTGTGCGTAAAAGGGGAAGAAAGTCCAGACGTTCTCTGGTTCAGTCAGAGGAAACTGGTAAAAGCATGAAACTGTGCTACTCCATAAGAATTAGAAGATATTACTGTGCCTTTCTGTTTACTAATAGCAACAAGATAAGCTTTATTCAATTTTCCTTTCTTGAGGAAAAATCATTGAGTTACAGCTAGTGTAAATATTATGTAAATATGTGTAAATTGCTGTAATCTCATGTCAGAATTGCTACATCCCAGATGCTTCTGTAAAGCCTCATGAATTTTCTATGAATACTGGCTATGAGCTGTGTAAGTAAACTATGGTGAATGTGTTAGCAAGATTAAGTCAAACAAGTGTGAATTAAAAATGTTGAAGCATGAAGGAAATGGAAAATTACTGGAAATGGGATCTGTGACTAGAATACCTTTTCTAAGTTAAGTGTTCATGTCGTTTTGGAGGGCTTTTGGAAAATTACAACATGTGTGTAAACTTTTACATGGACAGAAACACTGGAGCCAGAGAAAAAACGTCGGAAATTAACGTCTTCTGAAGATGAACTAAAAGAGCAAGAGGAAGCTGAGGAAGAAGATGGTGAGGAAGATGATGATGCACATTCCAGGGCCACAACTAGATCAGCCACAAGATTAGAGGCTCAAAGGTAACTGCATAGAGACACCAATAGCAAGCTTTTTTCTGCATTGGTCTTAGTTGTGGGGTTTGTTTCAGGGAAGAGATTGTTACTTCCTTTTTTTGTCTTTTTTTTGTTTATGTGCTTTAAATTGATGAGAGCTTCCCAAATAATTATGATTCTAATTCTAGTACAGCTTTCCTAGGGATGAAGAGACAAAAGGTGAAGGGTGGGGGGAAACTGTTAGGATCTCATAAAGGCATACTTGAGTATGTAAGAAGGTAAGAATTGGTCCTGTTGGCAGTCTTCATCCTAAGTGATGCCTCAGATGCTGAGTCTAAGGGCACTTAGTTCTGATAGGTAAAAATGGGACCTCTGACTTGACTCTGCAATTCACTGTTTAGTATTTGGAGTTGGAAGAATGTGAAAATATGATTATCCATGTAAGTTTCTGGTTTTTAAATACATGAATCTGCAGTGCTGGAGGATTTAATTTCTAGTGTGGTTATCTGCAAGATTGGAGAGCAGTCTTACTGTAAAAGACTGGTGTGGTAGCAAGAGCTCTTTTATGAAGCTGTTCTCATCTCCCTTAGCACAGGTCTGCCTTTTTGTAGGCAAACGGAATTCTAGCAAAGTTTATCCTCTTGATTTTATTGGGGAAACAATGAAAGAAAGGAACTTTGGAAAGTTCTGATTTATGTTGCTGCCATCCAGAACAGAATTGGAGTCCAGGCTTTTTTTTTATGTTAGTGTGAGATTTCTTTAAATTGACCGGATTTACTTCAGTCATAAAGATATTATATGTTATATGTTAGCCCTTGGGCCTTATTTGAAGCACAGTTCGCACTATGCTCTTGAACTGATAATTTCAGAGCTGAATCAGAAAGCAGTTATGTGATTTTCATTTAAATAAAAACTCAGAACATTTACCACTTAGTAAACAATAGTTTTGTTTTGGTAAAGGCAGAGGGACTTCTGTTAGTCTCACATAATTGTTAACTCTAAAATTGTAATAAAGGTTTAGATATTAGTGGTTTTATTCTGATTGCTTGTGGAAACATCTACTTTTTATAGATTTGGGGTTGTGTCTCAGTTTTCCACTACTGCCTTTCTAGCCCAATTGTAACAAAGCATCTCTACCTTAAGATGCTATATTACAGTCTGCATTTTATAAGCAGCATTTGGGAATAATTCTGTAGAAGGGGATGATGCTTCATTTTCAGCATTACTGGATTAACAGTTTCTCTTACTTAAGTAACCTGTTTTCCAAACTATGAAGTTAGTGGCCAGTAACAAGTTTTTCGTGTTTCTGAAGTAGTGGATACCAAAGCTCATATGAGTGAATTCATAACAAGTTGCTTTTTTAAACATGGACACTATGTACCAAAATTATTGCGGACTTGGAATGAGTATTTTTATTTAGTTAAATGCTAAATATTGTCAGTAAAGTAGCCATTTGAAAATACACAGCTTGGCACTGAAGTTTGTCTTGAAGCAGCAAATACAGTTTTTTCACTGTTCCTTTTGGCAACTGTTATATACTAGTTGCAAATGCTGTGTAGTCTTAATTTGCTGCACTTGGAATGCAAGAAGAAAGTGACTTGGTAAAAGTATCTTGTTATATATGCATTCATCATTCTTTTGTATTACAGAAAACAGCCCAGCAAGCCAACCACACGTGCAACTTCTAAAGGCAGCAGTCCAAGTTCAGTTTCTCCTAGAAAACGACAGAAACTAGCAACTAAAAAAAGATCTCCAAGTGATACAAAAATTAATAAATCTCCTCCATTGACACAGTAAGTATTAAAGTTGAATCCACTTCGAGTATTTGTTTTGGAAACCACTACATTGATCCTTTCCTTATATGTAATACACTGTTTCAAAGTCTGAACAGCAGTCTAATTTTGTTCTGTTCTCTTTTGATATATAAAAGCTTTTAAAGGATTTTCTTCTGTTTATGTTTTTGTTTTTTCTTCCTTTCTTTAACATTTGGAAGACTAGATTTTTTTCTTTATATCCTCAGAAACCTGAAATCTGGGAGAATCTGAAAATGGTGTTATTCAGTATTTTAACTTTAGCCATGATTCTTTCCCAGGTGGGGGGAAAGAACATCGATAGTTCAGGTTAAAGCCAAATATAATGACATGATTCTAATGCTTAAAAAAGTCTTTTTAAGTTTAGCTGATAAAAAGAGGAGAAACTCTTGAGAGTCCTCATATGAAATTTTGAGTATATCTCCCTTTCCCTCCTTTCCTGGTACACTTTTTAATGTGTTATATGCCAGATGTATCAGTCATCCTCTGTGAAATGTGGCAGTGTCTTCGAACTGAACTGAGACACGTGTATCATGCACTGATGGGCCGTAACAGTTCACCTCATGTTCATTTCTTTGAATGGTTAGAATGGCCAAGAGTTTAAGCCAGTTGCATCTGAAATATGGTGTGCTTATAGATGTATGCTTAAATAGAGGTAAGGGTATATGACCTCTGCCCTTTACTCCCTCTTGTGTATGCAAGACTTGAGCTGCTGTTGCCGCTATTCTGTCTTTGTGAGACAGGGTACAAGGTAATGTAGTCCATTATATTCTGTTATAACCCACAAACCTTTCCAAAGAAAAGAAGGAAGGAGAGTTCTAGCCCCAAATTCTGCATATGGTGCACTCTTCAAAATACAGAATTATTAGTACACAGTGTCCTGTTAAGATGTGATGGGAACATGTGAGTGTGTTAGTATTTTTAAATAATATATCCTCGTAATTCATCAGAGATAGACAATTTAGTTTTGTCCTCTAAAGAGAATTGTGCCTGACCACTCTTTTTGTTTTACAGACCCTACCATTGTTAAAATAATTATTAATAATGCCTTTCAGGTTAAAGGCGCAGTCTGCAAAGCGTAAAAGGGAGGACAGCCCAACAGTGGTACGGAGAAAAGGCCAGCAGAAAACAGAGGAAACACCAGTAAAGAAAGCAAAACGATAATCTCTACCAGCTAGTACTCTTCCTGAAAAAGTCTAAAGGAAGAAAAACATCTGTGCTTCTATTTTTTTTAAAGCAAAGGGATTTGCACGTGCTTGTTTCAGAGCTCTAAGTTAAACAATGCAGTACTTTTAAGTTACATTTTAAACAGCTTTATAAACTATTGTTTATACAGAATATTATGTACATTTATTTCAGATGAAAAATAAGTTTACTTTGTATCTGAATGAAAAACAAAGTAGTTATATATTTTATCACTGACTTGGAAAGTTGGAGTTTCCCAATGTGACATGCTAATGCAAATGCTTCCAACCCATAAGGCACACATGTGCCTACTAATACATTTTGTACATAAACTTGTAAAAATAGGTTGTATTTTACTCTGTGTATGAATCTAATCGATGATGGACATTTTATTTATTATATGGAAAGCATTGGTCTGTAAACTTTAGTATATACCTTAGGGTTTTTTAATTATATATTTTACATTCTATGCAGATGTCAGTAGGAAACTTCCCCTCTGCTCCCCCAGGACTGTCGAAAGTCTGAAGTTCTCTAAAATATGCTCAGACAGTTGGTAAAGTATTTTTCTCGCATGCATTAAAGTAGTTTAGCATAGTGAAGGGGACTTGGTTCCTTTCTGTTCACATTTGTGACAAAGTATGAAATTTAAAATGTAATCTAACTAGATTATATTTTCACTTGTAAATTTACTACCCACCTCAAGAAGTAAATAGTATTAGGTTAGATTTATTCACAGCCAACACCACCCTAAAATGAAACAGTTTTATTTTGCAACTAAACAGCTGTTCTTTCAGTATTTGTCTTTTTCAACAAAGAGGGACCCATTGAAATCAAATGTCACTTCTCCTAACTATAGAGCTTCAGCATTTTATGTTACATTTTATACACAGGTATTAAAAACAGAAGCTGGTATTATTGCCAGAATCTTTTTTTAATGTATATTAACTCTGGTAAGAGCAAATGTTCAAGTGAAGTTGTATATAAAGTTAAACTTTTCATATGATCAAATGTGTCTCTTGTTATGATGTGATGAATTGCCAAACAATCTGAGATTATTTTAAGTGTTTTGTTGATATTCTGGTTTATAATTAAAAAATATTTTGGGGGTTGGAATTTTACTTTTTTTTTTCTTTATTTCTCTTTTTTTTGTGAAGTTTTTTTGAACTTGTTGTAAGGCAGATGTTTCCGTCAGATATTCTGCTAGGTTTCTTACTGAGATTTTTATATAAAAATTATAAAATGTTTGCCAAAAACCTGAGTTGCCATATTTTATTTTCCTTTAATTGTTTTGCTGTGGAACTTGTTTTTACAAATGCGTGTGGTTGGAGTCATATCCATAAGTTTTACCTGGTTAGTGTCTTTAAAAAATGTTTACAGGTGCTTATATTTTAGGTATATAAACGGTAGGGAACATGTTTACCTGGCTTAGCACACTGTAAAAGTGCACACATAATATTTTTCTAAGCAAATTAGTCTAAAAAGAAAATATCCTTGCTCTGAAAAATAACTCCTGATGCTTTCTACCTTAACTCTGCTGCCATACTAGTACATACCTTGTTAACATACTGCTTGATACATTACTACATATTACTGATACTAATGTGTATACTCTCTTTTGTGTGCAGTTGTAGGATAAGTTGAATATTTTCTTTTTTTCCTGTTTTTCTTTCCCTTCACCCCCTGCAGTATACATAGTCCAAAGCTGTAGATTTCATCTCAGCCTTTGTTCTGTGAGGCTCAACAAGAACTGCTTGTTTTTCAAAGGGTGCATCTACTGTCTTGTAGGTGGGATTTGGAGTCCTTCCCTGCATCTGTTCCATTTGTTTCCTTACACTGAATTCAGTACTGAGATTGCTCAGGAGGTTCCTAAGGAAGCCCCCCGTTGCACACTGTACGTTGTTATGATTTATTCTCTCTGCTGGTAGTACCTGTCCTGCTGTGGTACAGTTTGTCTTTGCCTGTTTCACAGGCACAGCTCTTCTGATGGATTATAGTGATTGACAAAGCACGTGTGTTTTGTGGCACATCCTTTTGACTGGCTGTTGTCTAATGATTTCAGTAGAGAAATACAGCTCTGAAGATCAGTGCCAGCTTCTTTAAGCTAAGCTCCTGGAAGATCTTCTACTGTCCTTCCCCTTAGTGATGGATAACATTTAGGAACATCTTGTTTAGGCAGTGTATCTCATTAAATTATTCTGTAATATGAAGGCATTAAAGGAATTATCTTTCAGCAGGAGAGCCACTTTTCCTTAAAGGGAGGGTAAAAATTGCTGGTTCCATAAACTTTCAGCTTACGCATGTTTTACTCACTGGCAGCTTCTTCCTTATGAACAAAATAGACATTTCTGCCAGGCCACAATCACTGGCAATCCCTATTTGGAGGTTTTTTTTGTTTGTTTGTTCAGTAGTCTCAAATTACAAGTACTTTCGAAGTGTCATCTAAATTGCTATTATGCTTTACAGGGATAGTCTACTGTAGTTAAGCATAACTTGGGAGGTTCAGTCTGGATGTTGGGAAGAATTCCTTTTCTGAAAGTGTTAGACGTTGGAATGGGCTGCCCAGGGAGGTGGTGGAGTCACCGTTGCAGGAAGCACTCTAGAAATACCTTGATGATTTAGTTCATGTGGTGGTTGGTCAAAGGTTGGACTCAATGATCTTGGAGATCTTTTCCAACCTTGATGATTCTGTGAGTGAATGTTTACAGTTTTCAGGTCTTCCATACCTTCTGTCTCCCAAAGTCCTTTCTGAACGGAAAACAGGGAGGGGGAGAATTGTTTTTCCCTTGGATGCAGCAGGAGTCACATTGTGGCAGAGTAGTAGAGAGAAAACTCTCAATCAGGCACAAGAAGTGTGATGCTGGTTATGTGGATGATTATGATTAAATTTATTGCTAAGACAGTATGTAAATAATGCCAATGCAGTGTATAAGATCAGCAGGTCTAAAACGTTATCATGTAAGCAGGTCCAGCTAGAAACATACACATTTACAGTCTTTGTCCTTGCACAATGCACAATGGCAAAGTGACAAAGCACCTGTGGGAGCTACTTTAGGATTTTAATTCCATGTGTGACTGGATCTTAGTGCTTTTACCTGTGCACACATCCAGAAAGGATTGTTCCCTGTATTCAGGTTTGATGTATGCCATGACCAGCAAGAGCCCCTTCTCCCCAGACTGGAGTACCTTTCCCCATGCTCTGGCAAGGATTTGAGGTGGTATAGAATAACCTCTGGGTCATAGCCATGTCCCCTCAAGGCTACTGCAAAAAATTAACCCTATCCTGGCCGGAACCAGGACACTCATCTCTGGCAGCATTTTCTACCCTTTTGCAGCCCAGGTGTACCAAGGATCAGTTACCATCATCGCAGCTCCCTGGTCTCTAGAATGCATTTATTTTGTGAGCATCCAGACAGTCCCTCCTGCAATTCCCACATGGTGTTCTTATCTTAGGACAAATTATATGGCCCATCAAAGACAATTGCAAGAAGGGGAGGGGAGGAGGATACGTGGAAAGACTCCACTGTCTTTAGCCACAGTCACGCACATTCCTCTTGTTTGGAAGTTAGGCTCCTACTCCAACTTGAATCTTGATACATGTGTAAAGCAAAGATACTTTCCTAGCCCATGCAAATTTAGAGAGGTCAGGAAAAAAATTCTGTCCTGCACCATGATGAAACAGAATGTCCTGAAAGCGGTTCAGGAGAGAGAGAGTTGAAGTCCCCCCTGCTGAGTTTTACAAAACAGGAACTTGAGTCCTGCTTACCTGTTACCAGCTGACTGTTGGCTAGCTCTCGGTATCTCTTTATGTTTCTAGTGCATTCTACTTGAATAAAGCTATTTACATGTCTTAACTCTTATCAACCTAAAATACTATGGGGTTATGTACTATATAGATTTTTAAATCACAGAAATGGATTTTGTTCAGTTGTTTTTCATCATGTTGGTGTTTTTTGAAACCAGCTAAAGAGTCACCAGTGAAAGTTCATTTGCAGTTTTTGTTTTTTTGATGGGGTCTGGCAAGCTTGTAACTCTTGCAACTGGTGAAATTTCCCTCTAGAACCTGATCCAACTGCTCAGCAGTTGGGGCAAGTTTTTGCTGATGCTGGCAGATGTCTGAATGCCTCAGTTTTCTATTCCAACATCTTCTCTAGTAACACATCTAGTTCTCAGTTGGGAGAGGCAGGGGTTAATCTCTGACATCTGTCCCAAACATGAATCTACTGTTTCTTCTGTCTCAACCTATGTTCTGAGACCATCCTGTACAGGACAGTTCCTCAGAGACTGCTCACTGTTGTGAGCTGCCTCCATCTGTCCAGAAACTCAGAAAAAATTTGTCCCATAAAACTTGGCAACTAAGAGCAGCACGTGCTCCTGGTCATAGTGACAATGAACAGGTGTTCACTGTGATGCAAGTCCAACACCAGCTTAGATGTCTGCACTAAAAGTGGCCACAGTCTGATACCTGTATCAAGTTTTGCATTAGGAAAAGATCATTTGCCACCACAGACTTTTGTCACTCCCTTGTTTTCGGAAAAGGTAGTGGTACCTCTGTGATGCTGAGAGTCACTGCTCTGAAGAGAGTTGCTGCTCTGAAGCCGGGATGCAGAATGACTTCCAAAGCAGCATTTTATTTCCTTAAAGCTACCTGTTTAAAGAGTGAATGTAGCTGGTATATTTTTGTTCTCTTCCCATTAAAATTTTCAGTTTGAACATGTGAACATTCAGATAGTACACACCTACTCCAAACTCTTGATAACTCTGCTATTCTCAACACTGCCTGCTTGTTCGTTTTGTCTATAGCTCAGAAGACTCATATCTTCAATTTCAACAGCCTTCCATCTGCTTCATTTGCTTGTAGCTTCATTCAGAGGAAATTGCCCATGTCAGCCTTCTGCAGGTCTTGGCAGCTTCTTAAAGATACCGTGCTCGCTTCTTCCAGTATATTCCTTGTCCCAGCTATGTACGTCACACTTCATTACTTCCATCAGCTTCTCAAAAATCTGGGGCCTGTTTCAAACTGAGTGGGTTTCTTTTCTACTAAAACACAAAAGTTTATACACCAAGGAAACTCGAATGTAGACATTCTAGTCTTTGTTTCAAGATTCTGATTTTTCACTAAAATTGAAAGGGTATTTCTGATTTAAACCCCCTTCCTCTTTCAAATCTCAGCTTTTTAGTTCTTATCCTTGCTGACTTTGTGAATAAAGTCCAAAAGAAAAACATAATAAAAATAAATGTCTCTCTGGAAGTCCCTAGATAGCTGTATTTAAAGCTAGGAACATAGCACTCTTGCCAAAAACTGGGGAAGAAAAATATGGTTTGAAATGACCATAACTTAGTAGGGCAGGAATAGATTTTTGGCACTGACTGTGCAATTAATTAGCCTAGGGTGGGGTTTCATGGTCAAACTGTGACTGCAAGGCACTTTTCACCTTCCCTCTTCTACCCCTTGGCCAGTGCCTTCTGTCATGCCAATGCTGAGTTGACTGCTGAACCAGGAGTCTTGACATTACCTCTACAAAACAAAACTGCAGATTAGTTTTTAATGTGGTAATTTTACTAAACCAGCTGCTGATAGAGCTGTGCAAATATTGCTACCTGCAAAAAGAAGATGTCTACGTGGCAGAGAGGGGCTGTGAAATCACCCTACCCTTGTACCATGGATTTGAGTGCCCTTGTGTTGATCATCCAGGTGCACCATTAGCTCTCCTGTTCATTTATGGTACCTCTATCAAGTTATTGGTGTATAAATGGACAGTGAGGTAATTTGTGGGGTTTATCTTTTCTAGTGACAAAACAAGGAGGCTTCTTGCAAGAAGGATGGATTATCCAACTGTTCAGGGATCCTTACCATTTACCATGTACCAAGAAGAGATCATGCAGCTTTCGAAAGCTGAAGCCAGACAAATTTAAACTAATTATAATATGCTATGTCACTTCTCAGTTGTTAAGGTGGTTTAACAGTGGAATGACTTGAAAGGTGTGACAGCTCCTCCCTAAAGCATCCCTAAAGGGATGCTTTAAATTCTGATAGGGGATAAGATTTTTCAAGGTCCTTTAGAAACTGGAGCCCCGTTTCTAAAACTGATATAAATGTTGATTTTGTGCTTAAAGTTTAAACTGGGTGTAATGTTGAAACATCTGAATTTAAGCCAGTTGGCTCCCTGAAGAAGTTAGGAATCCAAATGAAGCACCAAAGCTTGGCTCCTCAGATGGAATCCACAAAGCTGTCCTGGAAGTTGACAGCATTGACCTGTAGGAAACATCTAGGATTAGCTCCTCAAGGACAAGCATGTGGTGCCGGAGGATGATATCTATCTGCTTAGGTTTCACCAAGGATGGAACCTTGTTAGCCTTTTTTCCAAAGACACAAAGAAAGAAGGCTTATTTTATGCTGTGGTTAGAGCATGGGGGGACTTAAACACACACATCTCAGGAAGGTGAGGCTGTGCAGTATCCAAAGGTGGGTACTACTTTCTCTTCTGTTAGGATATTTCATATCCCATGCCATGCCCTACTTGCTGAAGCAGGAGCAAGGGACCAGGTCTCACTGTCCACATTACAGATGACTTTTCCACTCCACAGCATATTGAGGAAATGGATGTTAGGGGCATACATGTACCACCACCTCATTCCATATTTGTCAAAAAGGAATGTTTAGGCTTTTAATTTCAAGGTAGACTTCATGTCTGTGGCTTCTGAACAGGAGAAGCCATCCCCTTCCACCCCAAGTTAGGTGTTAAACAGACTTTGAAGGCTTGTTTGTCCAGCTCAGACATTTCACCAGTCACCTGGTTGGCCTCACTGCTTCCCTATGCACCATGAAGGATTCCTGCTGATGAGGTGTGACACCCAATGGATATCTACCTCCAAGAAAGATATCACAATATTAATTATTATTAATGTACATTCTTTTATAATCACAGGCCTCTTGTTTCTCTGTGGTCTCAGTATTGTGGAAATTCTTCCCTTGCTGCTTTCTAGAGATTCAGTCTAGGCCAGGGCAGCTCAGTTTTCATAGAATCAGAGAACTGTAGTTTGGGTTGGAAGGGAGGACCTTTAAAGGTTGACAATGAGAAGGAACATCTTCAACTAGGTGGGAAACAGGTGGGAAACAGTTTAAATGAAGGTTATTATAAAGGAAACCTTTAT